>NW_026869996.1:11293773-11421190 GCF_020882245.1 Rhopalosiphum padi | reverse complement strand
TAATGAAGTATCAGCTTAAATGACAAATATGGATGTTAGTAATGGTAAATAACAATCATGTACTAAATCTAATTGTCTAGGTTTCACGAAACTAACTTGATAATTGAGATTTTTATGAGCAGCTAAAAATATGAATTTGTAATATGAGTCAAAATTATGATATATAAGCACGTTTTATAGTGTTTATTATTAAGTATGAGCCTAAATGAAATATATGGAAGTTAATAATGGTAAATAAGAACCATTTACTTAATATAATGGTTAGGGTATTATGACACTACCTTTTTGTAACACTACTATTAATTGAATATCAATTACATTCAATACCCATTACACGCACGTTGCATTAAACCATTAATATTAGCAGTACCTTCTATTCCATTTTCAACGGAAGATGTTGTAACTTTCCCAAGCGATAGAAATGTTAATTCATGGTCTCAGCATATTCTATTGAATGATCTGCTGTACTGCCATCTAAAACACAAAGTAGTCAGTTAAATATGTATAATGGTTAAAGAAATAATTATAATGCTTAGCAACAAAAGAGATAGTACAAATCTACCAGAATGTTTTGTTGAGCTTTAATGTAAAACAAAATAGAAGTAAAGAATACACTTGTACATTAACATAAAATTGCTGATTTTCAATATTAAAATAATAAGAGTTTGTAATACTTGTATACATTATACAATAAGAATCATTGTCATAATCTAGTAGTCAAGGTTTCTAGACACTAACATGAGAATTGAGTGTTTTATAAGCAGTTAAAAATATGACTTTGTAATATTTGTTAAAATTACCATGTAAAATCATTTTTTATAGTGTTTATGAAGTATCAGCTTAAATGACAAATATGGACGTTAGTAATGGTAAATAAGAATCATTTACTTAATCTAATTGTCTGGGTTTCATGACACTAACTTGATAATTGAGATTTTTATGAGCAGCTAAAAATATGAATTTGTAATATGAGTCAAAATTATGATATATAAGCACGTTTTATAGTGTTTATTATTAAGTATGAGCCTAAATGAAAAATATGGAAGTTAATAATGGTAAATAAGAACCATTTACTTAATATAATGGTTAGGGTTTTATGACACTACCTTTTTGTAACACTACTATTAATTTAATATCAATTAAATTCAATACCCATTACACGCACGTTGCACAAAACCATTAATATTAGCAGTGTCGTCTAGTACATTTTCAACGTAGGATGTTGATATTTTGCATAGTGGTAGAAATGTGAATTCATGTCTCAGCATATTCTATTGAATGATCTGCTGTACTGCCATCTAAAAATAAAAAATAGTCAGTTAAATATGTATAGTGTTTGGAGAATAACTTGAGAATACAGTGTTTTACAAGCAGTTCAAAGTATGACTTTGTAATGTTTGTTTAAATTATCATATCAAAATTATGATATTAAATCATTTTTTATTGTGTGTATGAAGCATCACCTTAAATGTAATATTTGAAAGTCAATTATGGAAAATTAGAATCATTTGCTTATAATCTAATGGTCAGGGTTTCATGACACTGACTTTTTGTTACACTACTATTAATTTAATATCAATTAAATTCAATACCCATTACACGCACGTTGCACAAAACCATTATTATTAGCAGTATCGTCTAGTACATTTTCAACGTAGGATATTGATATTTAGCATAGTGGTAGAAATGTGAATTCATGTCTCAGCATGTATTGAATGATCTGCTGTACTGCCATCTAAAAAAAAAATAGTAAGTTAAATATGTATAATGGTTGGAGGATAAAATGTCGCTACTAGACACCGTAAGGAGGACAACAATTTTTATATAACAACTATTACGTGGACAACACTGAATAATTTTGAAATGGAAACAGTCAAAACATAAACTAACAGACAAACTTCATTTTTATTACAAAATTCTTGAAAACAATTTACAGTTGAAACTCAAATACAAATACGAATGTAAAACTGGAAAATTAAATGAAATATAGACATAATATATAAACAGACGATAAGAAATAATAATTATGATAAGCCATAAAAGATAGTACCTACAAATATACCAGAATGTTTTGTAGAATATAAATGTACCTATTATAAGTGTGACTAAAGAATACATTTGTACAACTGAAAATTTGCTCCTTTTCAATATGAAAAAAGTGGGTATCGCTCCGCTGTATAGTAGAGATGGAGAGTAGGTCACTGGTCACTTTAATGGATGTGTTAAATTTGAATGCAACGACGGGTAGCATTGTATACGAAAAACGATTCTGAACGGAGATGATATGTCAGTCAATGATAATTAATTGGATATATTATATTATTACCTATATTTAAATTGTAATATATCGTTATTTTACGCGATTTCGTAAAAAATTATATTTCATACGCACATAAAATGTTTTCTATATTGACAATGGATTTTTTTTTTTTTACGGTTACTTGAAGGAAAACTTATGGATAACCTAGTATTGGATTTTTGAACCTTAAGTATAAATCACAAAGATTTTATGAATTTTCAACTTCAAAATTCTTTGCAAATTTTCGTGATTTTGATATATTTTCTAAACATTTGAACTCTAAATGCTTATAAACAAAAATTGTGACTAACGATTTTTGATTTATTTTTTACTACGATAAGTTTCAATTATCTATAAGTAGCTTAAAAAATGTCAAAATATTTTGAAAATTTAATCGCAAATAGATAACGCTAACATAAACGTTTGTTGAAAATTTCAAGTATTTACAATGAGTCGTTTTTGAGTTACAGCAAAATCAAAAAATCGATTTTGTCTTTTCAAAGAGGGGCTGAAGTCAAAAACGAAGCATTATTACTACTCCAAAAAGTGATGACGGACACAAAAATAATACAAACATCATTGTAAAATCAATACATTCATCACTCCGTTCAGAATCTAAAAATATTAATTTGTATTATTCGTCAAAATTAACTTGTAAAATCATATTTTATAGTTTTTATGAAGTAAAAATATCAGGTTAAATGAAACATGTGCAAGTTAAAAATTATAAATTATAATCATTTTCGTAATCGAGTAGTCAAGGATCAAGACACTTACTTGTGTTAACTTCGGGCATAAAATATGAACAATTCGTTTATAATATCAAAAATCTTTATTAAATGAACAACAACTACACCCAATAGCTAAGTAAAAACAACCATCAGTTATGTTAAAAGGCCGTCCGGCGAACGGCACACAACCAACTAGTTTTACTCCGAGGCGATCGGGCATCGGCCGACGGATGTCGTCACCACTACCGCCCTCTGTCGGTGCATACATTTAATAATTTTGAGTGTTTTATAAGCAGTTTAAAATGGGAATTTGTCAAAATTATCATATAAAAACATGTATCATAGTGTATTCAAAATACCAGGTTAAATGAAACACGTGAAAGATAATAATGGTAAATTTCTTAAACTATTGTTCAAGCTTCTAAACATTAACTTAATATTTGAGTGTTTTATAAATGTTTTATAATGATCATTTAAATATAGTAAAAATAAAATATATTTATAGCATAGGTAAATTTTAAGAATAAACAATACAAGCTAAAGGTGTTTACTATTATTTTATTCAGATATTTAACAAATCTCAATTGTTTCACAGCTATTAATTTAGTATCAATTATATTCAATAACCATTGCACGCACATTGCATAAATCCAATATTATTATCAGTATCTTCTAGTCCATTTTCAACATAGGATGTTGATACTTTCCTTGGTGGTAGAAATGTGAATTCGTGTCACAGCGTTCCTTGATTGATCTGATATACTGCCAACTGAAAAAATGTAGTAAGTTAATAATGTATAACGGTTGGAGAATAACTTGAGAATATAGTGTTTTACAGGCAGTTCAAAGTATGAATTTGTAATATTAGTCAATATTATCATATAAAAAACATGTTTTATAGTGTTAATGAAGTATCAGCTTAAATGACAAATATGGATGTTAGTAATGGTAAATAACAATCATGTACTAAATCTAATTGTCTAGGTTTCACGAAACTAACTTGATAATTGAGATTTTTATGAGCAGCTAAAAATATGAATTTGTAATATGAGTCAAAATTATGATATATAAGCACGTTTTATAGTGTTTATTATTAAGTATGAGCCTAAATGAAATATATGGAAGTTAATAATGGTAAATAAGAACCATTTACTTAATATAATGGTTAGGGTATTATGACACTACCTTTTTGTAACACTACTATTAATTGAATATCAATTACATTCAATACCCATTACACGCACGTTGCATTAAACCATTAATATTAGCAGTACCTTCTATTCCATTTTCAACGGAAGATGTTGTAACTTTCCCAAGCGATAGAAATGTTAATTCATGGTCTCAGCATATTCTATTGAATGATCTGCTGTACTGCCATCTAAAACACAAAGTAGTCAGTTAAATATGTATAATGGTTAAAGAAATAATTATAATGCTTAGCAACAAAAGAGATAGTACAAATCTACCAGAATGTTTTGTTGAGTTTTAATGTAAAACAAAATAGAAGTAAAGAATACACTTGTACATTAACATAAAATTGCTGATTTTCAATATTAAAATAATAAGAGTTTGTAATACTTGTATACATTATACAATAAGAATCATTGTCATAATCTAGTAGTCAAGGTTTCTAGACACTAACATGAGAATTGAGTGTTTTATAAGCAGTTAAAAATATGACTTTGTAATATTTGTTAAAATTACCATGTAAAATCATTTTTTATAGTGTTTATGAAGTATCAGCTTAAATGACAAATATGGACGTTAGTAATGGTAAATAAGAATCATTTACTTAATCTAATTGTCTAGGTTTCATGACACTAACTTGATAATTGAGATTTTTATGAGCAGCTAAAAATATGAATTTGTAATACGAGTCAAAATTATGATATATAAGCACGTTTTATAGTGTTTATTATTAAGTATGAGCCTAAATGAAAAATATGGAAGTTAATAATGGTAAATAAGAACCATTTACTTAATATAATGGTTAGGGTTTTATGACACTACCTTTTTGTAACACTACTATTAATTTAATATCAATTAAATTCAATACCCATTACACGCACGTTGCACAAAACCATTAATATTAGCAGTGTCGTCTAGTACATTTTCAACGTAGGATGTTGATATTTTGCATAGTGGTAGAAATGTGAATTCATGTCTCAGCATATTCTATTGAATGATCTGCTGTACTGCCATCTAAAAATAAAAAATAGTCAGTTAAATATGTATAGTGTTTGGAGAATAACTTGAGAATACAGTGTTTTACAAGCAGTTCAAAGTATGACTTTGTAATGTTTGTTTAAATTATCATATCAAAATTATGATATTAAATCATTTTTTATTGTGTGTATGAAGCATCACCTTAAATGTAATATTTGAAAGTCAATTATGGAAAATTAGAATCATTTGCTTATAATCTAATGGTCAGGGTTTCATGACACTGACTTTTTGTTACACTACTATTAATTTAATATCAATTAAATTCAATACCCATTACACGCACGTTGCACAAAACCATTATTATTAGCAGTATCGTCTAGTACATTTTCAACGTAGGATATTGATATTTAGCATAGTGGTAGAAATGTGAATTCATGTCTCAGCATGTATTGAATGATCTGCTGTACTGCCATCTAAAAAAAAAATAGTAAGTTAAATATGTATAATGGTTGGAGGATAAAATGTCGCTACTAGACACCGTAAGGAGGACAACAATTTTTATATAACAACTATTACGTGGACAACACTGAATAATTTTGAAATGGAAACAGTCAAAACATAAACTAACAGACAAACTTCATTTTTATTACAAAATTCTTGAAAACAATTTACAGTTGAAACTCAAATACAAATACGAATGTAAAACTGGAAAATTAAATGAAATATAGACATAATATATAAACAGACGATAAGAAATAATAATTATGATAAGCCATAAAAGATAGTACCTACAAATATACCAGAATGTTTTGTAGAATATAAATGTACCTATTATAAGTGTGACTAAAGAATACATTTGTACAACTGAAAATTTGCTCCTTTTCAATATGAAAAAAGTGGGTATCGCTCCGCTGTATAGTAGAGATGGAGAGTAGGTCACTGGTCACTTTAATGGATGTGTTAAATTTGAATGCAACGACGGGTAGCATTGTATACGAAAAACGATTCTGAACGGAGATGATATGTCAGTCAATGATAATTAATTGGATATATTATATTATTACCTATATTTAAATTGTAATATATCGTTATTTTACGCGATTTCGTAAAAAATTATATTTCATACGCACATAAAATGTTTTCTATATTGACAATGGATTTTTTTTTTTTTACGGTTACTTGAAGGAAAACTTATGGATAACCTAGTATTGGATTTTTGAACCTTAAGTATAAATCACAAAGATTTTATGAATTTTCAACTTCAAAATTCTTTGCAAATTTTCGTGATTTTGATATATTTTCTAAACATTTGAACTCTAAATGCTTATAAACAAAAATTGTGACTAACGATTTTTGATTTATTTTTTACTACGATAAGTTTCAATTATCTATAAGTAGCTTAAAAAAATGTCAAAATATTTTGAAAATTTAATCGCAAATAGATAACGCTAACATAAACGTTTGTTGAAAATTTCAAGTATTTACAATGAGTCGTTTTTGAGTTACAGCAAAATCAAAAAATCGATTTTGTCTTTTCAAAGAGGGGCTGAAGTCAAAAACGAAGCATTATTACTACTCCAAAAAGTGATGACGGACACAAAAATAATACAAACATCATTGTAAAATCAATACATTCATCACTCCGTTCAGAATCTAAAAATATTAATTTGTATTATTCGTCAAAATTAACTTGTAAAATCATATTTTATAGTTTTTATGAAGTAAAAATATCAGGTTAAATGAAACATGTGCAAGTTAAAAATTATAAATTATAATCATTTTCGTAATCGAGTAGTCAAGGATCAAGACACTTACTTGTGTTAACTTCGGGCATAAAATATGAACAATTCGTTTATAATATCAAAAATCTTTATTAAATGAACAACAACTACACCCAATAGCTAAGTAAAAACAACCATCAGTTATGTTAAAAGGCCGTCCGGCGAACGGCACACAACCAACTAGTTTTACTCCGAGGCGATCGGGCATCGGCCGACGGATGTCGTCACCACTACCGCCCTCTGTCGGTGCATACATTTAATAATTTTGAGTGTTTTATAAGCAGTTTAAAATGGGAATTTGTCAAAATTATCATATAAAAACATGTATCATAGTGTATTCAAAATACCAGGTTAAATGAAACACGTGAAAGATAATAATGGTAAATTTCTTAAACTATTGTTCAAGCTTCTAAACATTAACTTAATATTTGAGTGTTTTATAAATGTTTTATAATGATCATTTAAATATAGTAAAAATAAAATATATTTATAGCATAGGTAAATTTTAAGAATAAACAATACAAGCTAAAGGTGTTTACTATTATTTTATTCAGATATTTAACAAATCTCAATTGTTTCACAGCTATTAATTTAGTATCAATTATATTCAATAACCATTGCACGCACATTGCATAAATCCAATATTATTATCAGTATCTTCTAGTCCATTTTCAACATAGGATGTTGATACTTTCCTTGGTGGTAGAAATGTGAATTCGTGTCACAGCGTTCCTTGATTGATCTGATATACTGCCAACTGAAAAAATGTAGTAAGTTAATAATGTATAACGGTTGGAGAATAACTTGAGAATATAGTGTTTTACAGGCAGTTCAAAGTATGAATTTGTAATATTAGTCAATATTATCATATAAAAAACATGTTTTATAGTGTTAATGAAGTATCAGCTTAAATGACAAATATGGATGTTAGTAATGGTAAATAACAATCATGTACTAAATCTAATTGTCTAGGTTTCACGAAACTAACTTGATAATTGAGATTTTTATGAGCAGCTAAAAATATGAATTTGTAATATGAGTCAAAATTATGATATATAAGCACGTTTTATAGTGTTTATTATTAAGTATGAGCCTAAATGAAATATATGGAAGTTAATAATGGTAAATAAGAACCATTTACTTAATATAATGGTTAGGGTATTATGACACTACCTTTTTGTAACACTACTATTAATTGAATATCAATTACATTCAATACCCATTACACGCACGTTGCATTAAACCATTAATATTAGCAGTACCTTCTATTCCATTTTCAACGGAAGATGTTGTAACTTTCCCAAGCGATAGAAATGTTAATTCATGGTCTCAGCATATTCTATTGAATGATCTGCTGTACTGCCATCTAAAACACAAAGTAGTCAGTTAAATATGTATAATGGTTAAAGAAATAATTATAATGCTTAGCAACAAAAGAGATAGTACAAATCTACCAGAATGTTTTGTTGAGTTTTAATGTAAAACAAAATAGAAGTAAAGAATACACTTGTACATTAACATAAAATTGCTGATTTTCAATATTAAAATAATAAGAGTTTGTAATACTTGTATACATTATACAATAAGAATCATTGTCATAATCTAGTAGTCAAGGTTTCTAGACACTAACATGAGAATTGAGTGTTTTATAAGCAGTTAAAAATATGACTTTGTAATATTTGTTAAAATTACCATGTAAAATCATTTTTTATAGTGTTTATGAAGTATCAGCTTAAATGACAAATATGGACGTTAGTAATGGTAAATAAGAATCATTTACTTAATCTAATTGTCTAGGTTTCATGACACTAACTTGATAATTGAGATTTTTATGAGCAGCTAAAAATATGAATTTGTAATACGAGTCAAAATTATGATATATAAGCACGTTTTATAGTGTTTATTATTAAGTATGAGCCTAAATGAAAAATATGGAAGTTAATAATGGTAAATAAGAACCATTTACTTAATATAATGGTTAGGGTTTTATGACACTACCTTTTTGTAACACTACTATTAATTTAATATCAATTAAATTCAATACCCATTACACGCACGTTGCACAAAACCATTAATATTAGCAGTGTCGTCTAGTACATTTTCAACGTAGGATGTTGATATTTTGCATAGTGGTAGAAATGTGAATTCATGTCTCAGCATATTCTATTGAATGATCTGCTGTACTGCCATCTAAAAATAAAAAATAGTCAGTTAAATATGTATAGTGTTTGGAGAATAACTTGAGAATACAGTGTTTTACAAGCAGTTCAAAGTATGACTTTGTAATGTTTGTTTAAATTATCATATCAAAATTATGATATTAAATCATTTTTTATTGTGTGTATGAAGCATCACCTTAAATGTAATATTTGAAAGTCAATTATGGAAAATTAGAATCATTTGCTTATAATCTAATGGTCAGGGTTTCATGACACTGACTTTTTGTTACACTACTATTAATTTAATATCAATTAAATTCAATACCCATTACACGCACGTTGCACAAAACCATTATTATTAGCAGTATCGTCTAGTACATTTTCAACGTAGGATATTGATATTTAGCATAGTGGTAGAAATGTGAATTCATGTCTCAGCATGTATTGAATGATCTGCTGTACTGCCATCTAAAAAAAAAATAGTAAGTTAAATATGTATAATGGTTGGAGGATAAAATGTCGCTACTAGACACCGTAAGGAGGACAACAATTTTTATATAACAACTATTACGTGGACAACACTGAATAATTTTGAAATGGAAACAGTCAAAACATAAACTAACAGACAAACTTCATTTTTATTACAAAATTCTTGAAAACAATTTACAGTTGAAACTCAAATACAAATACGAATGTAAAACTGGAAAATTAAATGAAATATAGACATAATATATAAACAGACGATAAGAAATAATAATTATGATAAGCCATAAAAGATAGTACCTACAAATATACCAGAATGTTTTGTAGAATATAAATGTACCTATTATAAGTGTGACTAAAGAATACATTTGTACAACTGAAAATTTGCTCCTTTTCAATATGAAAAAAGTGGGTATCGCTCCGCTGTATAGTAGAGATGGAGAGTAGGTCACTGGTCACTTTAATGGATGTGTTAAATTTGAATGCAACGACGGGTAGCATTGTATACGAAAAACGATTCTGAACGGAGATGATATGTCAGTCAATGATAATTAATTGGATATATTATATTATTACCTATATTTAAATTGTAATATATCGTTATTTTACGCGATTTCGTAAAAAATTATATTTCATACGCACATAAAATGTTTTCTATATTGACAATGGATTTTTTTTTTTTTACGGTTACTTGAAGGAAAACTTATGGATAACCTAGTATTGGATTTTTGAACCTTAAGTATAAATCACAAAGATTTTATGAATTTTCAACTTCAAAATTCTTTGCAAATTTTCGTGATTTTGATATATTTTCTAAACATTTGAACTCTAAATGCTTATAAACAAAAATTGTGACTAACGATTTTTGATTTATTTTTTACTACGATAAGTTTCAATTATCTATAAGTAGCTTAAAAAATGTCAAAATATTTTGAAAATTTAATCGCAAATAGATAACGCTAACATAAACGTTTGTTGAAAATTTCAAGTATTTACAATGAGTCGTTTTTGAGTTACAGCAAAATCAAAAAATCGATTTTGTCTTTTCAAAGAGGGGCTGAAGTCAAAAACGAAGCATTATTACTACTCCAAAAAGTGATGACGGACACAAAAATAATACAAACATCATTGTAAAATCAATACATTCATCACTCCGTTCAGAATCTAAAAATATTAATTTGTATTATTCGTCAAAATTAACTTGTAAAATCATATTTTATAGTTTTTATGAAGTAAAAATATCAGGTTAAATGAAACATGTGCAAGTTAAAAATTATAAATTATAATCATTTTCGTAATCGAGTAGTCAAGGATCAAGACACTTACTTGTGTTAACTTCGGGCATAAAATATGAACAATTCGTTTATAATATCAAAAATCTTTATTAAATGAACAACAACTACACCCAATAGCTAAGTAAAAACAACCATCAGTTATGTTAAAAGGCCGTCCGGCGAACGGCACACAACCAACTAGTTTTACTCCGAGGCGATCGGGCATCGGCCGACGGATGTCGTCACCACTACCGCCCTCTGTCGGTGCATACATTTAATAATTTTGAGTGTTTTATAAGCAGTTTAAAATGGGAATTTGTCAAAATTATCATATAAAAACATGTATCATAGTGTATTCAAAATACCAGGTTAAATGAAACACGTGAAAGATAATAATGGTAAATTTCTTAAACTATTGTTCAAGCTTCTAAACATTAACTTAATATTTGAGTGTTTTATAAATGTTTTATAATGATCATTTAAATATAGTAAAAATAAAATATATTTATAGCATAGGTAAATTTTAAGAATAAACAATACAAGCTAAAGGTGTTTACTATTATTTTATTCAGATATTTAACAAATCTCAATTGTTTCACAGCTATTAATTTAGTATCAATTATATTCAATAACCATTGCACGCACATTGCATAAATCCAATATTATTATCAGTATCTTCTAGTCCATTTTCAACATAGGATGTTGATACTTTCCTTGGTGGTAGAAATGTGAATTCGTGTCACAGCGTTCCTTGATTGATCTGATATACTGCCAACTGAAAAAATGTAGTAAGTTAATAATGTATAACGGTTGGAGAATAACTTGAGAATATAGTGTTTTACAGGCAGTTCAAAGTATGAATTTGTAATATTAGTCAATATTATCATATAAAAAACATGTTTTATAGTGTTAATGAAGTATCAGCTTAAATGACAAATATGGATGTTAGTAATGGTAAATAACAATCATGTACTAAATCTAATTGTCTAGGTTTCACGAAACTAACTTGATAATTGAGATTTTTATGAGCAGCTAAAAATATGAATTTGTAATATGAGTCAAAATTATGATATATAAGCACGTTTTATAGTGTTTATTATTAAGTATGAGCCTAAATGAAATATATGGAAGTTAATAATGGTAAATAAGAACCATTTACTTAATATAATGGTTAGGGTATTATGACACTACCTTTTTGTAACACTACTATTAATTGAATACCAATTACATTCAATACCCATTACACGCACGTTGCATAAAACCATTAATATTAGCAGTACCTTCTATTCCATTTTCAACGGAAGATGTTGTAACTTTCCCAAGCGATAGAAATGTTAATTCATGGTCTCAGCATGCCTCGAGTGATCTGCTATACTGCCATCTAAAACACAAAGTAGTCAGTTAAATATGTATAATGGTTAAAGAAATAATTATAATGCTTAGCAACAAAAGAGATAGTACAAATCTACCAGAATGTTTTGTTGAGTTTTAATGTAAAACAAAATAGAAGTAAAGAATACACTTGTACATTAACATAAAATTGCTGATTTTCAATATTAAAATAATAAGAGTTAGTAATACTTGTATACATTATACAATAAGAATCATTGTCATAATCTAGTAGTCAAGGTTTCTAGACACTAACATGAGAATTGAGTGTTTTATAAGCAGTTAAAAATATGACTTTGTAATATTTGTTAAAATTACCATGTAAAATCATTTTTTATAGTGTTTATGAAGTATCAGCTTAAATGACAAATATGGACGTTAGTAATGGTAAATAAGAATCATTTACTTAATCTAATTGCCTGGGTTTCATGACACTAACTTGATAATTGAGATTTTTATGAGCAGCTAAAAATATGAATTTGTAATACGAGTCAAAATTATGATATATAAGCACGTTTTATAGTGTTTATTATTAAGTATGAGCCTAAATGAAAAATATGGAAGTTAATAATGGTAAATAAGAACCATTTACTTAATATTAATGGTTAGGGTTTTATGACACTACCTTTTTGTAACACTACTATTAATTTAATATCAATTAAATTCAATACCCATTACACGCACGTTGCACAAAACCATTAATATTAGCAGTGTCGTCTAGTACATTTTCAACGTAGGATGTTGATATTTTGCATAGTGGTAGAAATGTGAATTCATGTCTCAGCATATTCTATTGAATGATCTGCTGTACTGCCATCTAAAAATAAAAAATAGTCAGTTAAATATGTATAGTGTTTGGAGAATAACTTGAGAATACAGTGTTTTACAAGCAGTTCAAAGTATGACTTTGTAATGTTTGTTTAAATTATCATATCAAAATTATGATATTAAATCATTTTTTATTGTGTGTATGAAGCATCACCTTAAATGTAATATTTGAAAGTCAATTATGGAAAATTAGAATCATTTGCTTATAATCTAATGGTCAGGGTTTCATGACACTGACTTTTTGTTACACTACTATTAATTTAATATCAATTAAATTCAATACCCATTACACGCACGTTGCACAAAACCATTATTATTAGCAGTATCGTCTAGTACATTTTCAACGTAGGATATTGATATTTAGCATAGTGGTAGAAATGTGAATTCATGTCTCAGCATGTATTGAATGATCTGCTGTACTGCCATCTAAAAAAAAAATAGTAAGTTAAATATGTATAATGGTTGGAGGATAAAATGTCGCTACTAGACACCGTAAGGAGGACAACAATTTTTATATAACAACTATTACGTGGACAACACTGAATAATTTTGAAATGGAAACAGTCAAAACATAAACTAACAGACAAACTTCATTTTTATTACAAAATTCTTGAAAACAATTTACAGTTGAAACTCAAATACAAATACGAATGTAAAACTGGAAAATTAAATGAAATATAGACATAATATATAAACAGACGATAAGAAATAATAATTATGATAAGCCATAAAAGATAGTACCTACAAATATACCAGAATGTTTTGTAGAATATAAATGTACCTATTATAAGTGTGACTAAAGAATACATTTGTACAACTGAAAATTTGCTCCTTTTCAATATGAAAAAAGTGGGTATCGCTCCGCTGTATAGTAGAGATGGAGAGTAGGTCACTGGTCACTTTAATGGATGTGTTAAATTTGAATGCAACGACGGGTAGCATTGTATACGAAAAACGATTCTGAACGGAGATGATATGTCAGTCAATGATAATTAATTGGATATATTATATTATTACCTATATTTAAATTGTAATATATCGTTATTTTACGCGATTTCGTAAAAAATTATATTTCATACGCACATAAAATGTTTTCTATATTGACAATGGATTTTTTTTTTTTACGGTTACTTGAAGGAAAACTTATGGATAACCTAGTATTGGATTTTTGAACCTTAAGTATAAATCACAAAGATTTTATGAATTTTCAACTTCAAAATTCTTTGCAAATTTTCGTGATTTTGATATATTTTCTAAACATTTGAACTCTAAATGCTTATAAACAAAAATTGTGACTAACGATTTTTGATTTATTTTTTACTACGATAAGTTTCAATTATCTATAAGTAGCTTAAAAAATGTCAAAATATTTTGAAAATTTAATCGCAAATAGATAACGCTAACATAAACGTTTGTTGAAAATTTCAAGTATTTACAATGAGTCGTTTTTGAGTTACAGCAAAATCAAAAAATCGATTTTGTCTTTTCAAAGAGGGGCTGAAGTCAAAAACGAAGCATTATTACTACTCCAAAAAGTGATGACGGACACAAAAATAATACAAACATCATTGTAAAATCAATACATTCATCACTCCGTTCAGAATCTAAAAATATTAATTTGTATTATTCGTCAAAATTAACTTGTAAAATCATATTTTATAGTTTTTATGAAGTAAAAATATCAGGTTAAATGAAACATGTGCAAGTTAAAAATTATAAATTATAATCATTTTCGTAATCGAGTAGTCAAGGATCAAGACACTTACTTGTGTTAACTTCGGGCATAAAATATGAACAATTCGTTTATAATATCAAAAATCTTTATTAAATGAACAACAACTACACCCAATAGCTAAGTAAAAACAACCATCAGTTATGTTAAAAGGCCGTCCGGCGAACGGCACACAACCAACTAGTTTTACTCCGAGGCGATCGGGCATCGGCCGACGGATGTCGTCACCACTACCGCCCTCTGTCGGTGCATACATTTAATAATTTTGAGTGTTTTATAAGCAGTTTAAAATGGGAATTTGTCAAAATTATCATATAAAAACATGTATCATAGTGTATTCAAAATACCAGGTTAAATGAAACACGTGAAAGATAATAATGGTAAATTTCTTAAACTATTGTTCAAGCTTCTAAACATTAACTTAATATTTGAGTGTTTTATAAATGTTTTATAATGATCATTTAAATATAGTAAAAATAAAATATATTTATAGCATAGGTAAATTTTAAGAATAAACAATACAAGCTAAAGGTGTTTACTATTATTTTATTCAGATATTTAACAAATCTCAATTGTTTCACAGCTATTAATTTAGTATCAATTATATTCAATAACCATTGCACGCACATTGCATAAATCCAATATTATTATCAGTATCTTCTAGTCCATTTTCAACATAGGATGTTGATACTTTCCTTGGTGGTAGAAATGTGAATTCGTGTCACAGCGTTCCTTGATTGATCTGATATACTGCCAACTGAAAAAATGTAGTAAGTTAATAATGTATAACGGTTGGAGAATAACTTGAGAATATAGTGTTTTACAGGCAGTTCAAAGTATGAATTTGTAATATTAGTCAATATTATCATATAAAAAACATGTTTTATAGTGTTAATGAAGTATCAGCTTAAATGACAAATATGGATGTTAGTAATGGTAAATAACAATCATGTACTAAATCTAATTGTCTAGGTTTCACGAAACTAACTTGATAATTGAGATTTTTATGAGCAGCTAAAAATATGAATTTGTAATATGAGTCAAAATTATGATATATAAGCACGTTTTATAGTGTTTATTATTAAGTATGAGCCTAAATGAAATATATGGAAGTTAATAATGGTAAATAAGAACCATTTACTTAATATAATGGTTAGGGTATTATGACACTACCTTTTTGTAACACTACTATTAATTGAATATCAATTACATTCAATACCCATTACACGCACGTTGCATTAAACCATTAATATTAGCAGTACCTTCTATTCCATTTTCAACGGAAGATGTTGTAACTTTCCCAAGCGATAGAAATGTTAATTCATGGTCTCAGCATATTCTATTGAATGATCTGCTGTACTGCCATCTAAAACACAAAGTAGTCAGTTAAATATGTATAATGGTTAAAGAAATAATTATAATGCTTAGCAACAAAAGAGATAGTACAAATCTACCAGAATGTTTTGTTGAGTTTTAATGTAAAACAAAATAGAAGTAAAGAATACACTTGTACATTAACATAAAATTGCTGATTTTCAATATTAAAATAATAAGAGTTTGTAATACTTGTATACATTATACAATAAGAATCATTGTCATAATCTAGTAGTCAAGGTTTCTAGACACTAACATGAGAATTGAGTGTTTTATAAGCAGTTAAAAATATGACTTTGTAATATTTGTTAAAATTACCATGTAAAATCATTTTTTATAGTGTTTATGAAGTATCAGCTTAAATGACAAATATGGACGTTAGTAATGGTAAATAAGAATCATTTACTTAATCTAATTGTCTAGGTTTCATGACACTAACTTGATAATTGAGATTTTTATGAGCAGCTAAAAATATGAATTTGTAATACGAGTCAAAATTATGATATATAAGCACGTTTTATAGTGTTTATTATTAAGTATGAGCCTAAATGAAAAATATGGAAGTTAATAATGGTAAATAAGAACCATTTACTTAATATAATGGTTAGGGTTTTATGACACTACCTTTTTGTAACACTACTATTAATTTAATATCAATTAAATTCAATACCCATTACACGCACGTTGCACAAAACCATTAATATTAGCAGTGTCGTCTAGTACATTTTCAACGTAGGATGTTGATATTTTGCATAGTGGTAGAAATGTGAATTCATGTCTCAGCATATTCTATTGAATGATCTGCTGTACTGCCATCTAAAAATAAAAAATAGTCAGTTAAATATGTATAGTGTTTGGAGAATAACTTGAGAATACAGTGTTTTACAAGCAGTTCAAAGTATGACTTTGTAATGTTTGTTTAAATTATCATATCAAAATTATGATATTAAATCATTTTTTATTGTGTGTATGAAGCATCACCTTAAATGTAATATTTGAAAGTCAATTATGGAAAATTAGAATCATTTGCTTATAATCTAATGGTCAGGGTTTCATGACACTGACTTTTTGTTACACTACTATTAATTTAATATCAATTAAATTCAATACCCATTACACGCACGTTGCACAAAACCATTATTATTAGCAGTATCGTCTAGTACATTTTCAACGTAGGATATTGATATTTAGCATAGTGGTAGAAATGTGAATTCATGTCTCAGCATGTATTGAATGATCTGCTGTACTGCCATCTAAAAAAAAAAATAGTAAGTTAAATATGTATAATGGTTGGAGGATAAAATGTCGCTACTAGACACCGTAAGGAGGACAACAATTTTTATATAACAACTATTACGTGGACAACACTGAATAATTTTGAAATGGAAACAGTCAAAACATAAACTAACAGACAAACTTCATTTTTATTACAAAATTCTTGAAAACAATTTACAGTTGAAACTCAAATACAAATACGAATGTAAAACTGGAAAATTAAATGAAATATAGACATAATATATAAACAGACGATAAGAAATAATAATTATGATAAGCCATAAAAGATAGTACCTACAAATATACCAGAATGTTTTGTAGAATATAAATGTACCTATTATAAGTGTGACTAAAGAATACATTTGTACAACTGAAAATTTGCTCCTTTTCAATATGAAAAAAGTGGGTATCGCTCCGCTGTATAGTAGAGATGGAGAGTAGGTCACTGGTCACTTTAATGGATGTGTTAAATTTGAATGCAACGACGGGTAGCATTGTATACGAAAAACGATTCTGAACGGAGATGATATGTCAGTCAATGATAATTAATTGGATATATTATATTATTACCTATATTTAAATTGTAATATATCGTTATTTTACGCGATTTCGTAAAAAATTATATTTCATACGCACATAAAATGTTTTCTATATTGACAATGGATTTTTTTTTTTTACGGTTACTTGAAGGAAAACTTATGGATAACCTAGTATTGGATTTTTGAACCTTAAGTATAAATCACAAAGATTTTATGAATTTTCAACTTCAAAATTCTTTGCAAATTTTCGTGATTTTGATATATTTTCTAAACATTTGAACTCTAAATGCTTATAAACAAAAATTGTGACTAACGATTTTTGATTTATTTTTTACTACGATAAGTTTCAATTATCTATAAGTAGCTTAAAAAATGTCAAAATATTTTGAAAATTTAATCGCAAATAGATAACGCTAACATAAACGTTTGTTGAAAATTTCAAGTATTTACAATGAGTCGTTTTTGAGTTACAGCAAAATCAAAAAATCGATTTTGTCTTTTCAAAGAGGGGCTGAAGTCAAAAACGAAGCATTATTACTACTCCAAAAAGTGATGACGGACACAAAAATAATACAAACATCATTGTAAAATCAATACATTCATCACTCCGTTCAGAATCTAAAAATATTAATTTGTATTATTCGTCAAAATTAACTTGTAAAATCATATTTTATAGTTTTTATGAAGTAAAAATATCAGGTTAAATGAAACATGTGCAAGTTAAAAATTATAAATTATAATCATTTTCGTAATCGAGTAGTCAAGGATCAAGACACTTACTTGTGTTAACTTCGGGCATAAAATATGAACAATTCGTTTATAATATCAAAAATCTTTATTAAATGAACAACAACTACACCCAATAGCTAAGTAAAAACAACCATCAGTTATGTTAAAAGGCCGTCCGGCGAACGGCACACAACCAACTAGTTTTACTCCGAGGCGATCGGGCATCGGCCGACGGATGTCGTCACCACTACCGCCCTCTGTCGGTGCATACATTTAATAATTTTGAGTGTTTTATAAGCAGTTTAAAATGGGAATTTGTCAAAATTATCATATAAAAACATGTATCATAGTGTATTCAAAATACCAGGTTAAATGAAACACGTGAAAGATAATAATGGTAAATTTCTTAAACTATTGTTCAAGCTTCTAAACATTAACTTAATATTTGAGTGTTTTATAAATGTTTTATAATGATCATTTAAATATAGTAAAAATAAAATATATTTATAGCATAGGTAAATTTTAAGAATAAACAATACAAGCTAAAGGTGTTTACTATTATTTTATTCAGATATTTAACAAATCTCAATTGTTTCACAGCTATTAATTTAGTATCAATTATATTCAATAACCATTGCACGCACATTGCATAAATCCAATATTATTATCAGTATCTTCTAGTCCATTTTCAACATAGGATGTTGATACTTTCCTTGGTGGTAGAAATGTGAATTCGTGTCACAGCGTTCCTTGATTGATCTGATATACTGCCAACTGAAAAAATGTAGTAAGTTAATAATGTATAACGGTTGGAGAATAACTTGAGAATATAGTGTTTTACAGGCAGTTCAAAGTATGAATTTGTAATATTAGTCAATATTATCATATAAAAAACATGTTTTATAGTGTTAATGAAGTATCAGCTTAAATGACAAATATGGATGTTAGTAATGGTAAATAACAATCATGTACTAAATCTAATTGTCTAGGTTTCACGAAACTAACTTGATAATTGAGATTTTTATGAGCAGCTAAAAATATGAATTTGTAATATGAGTCAAAATTATGATATATAAGCACGTTTTATAGTGTTTATTATTAAGTATGAGCCTAAATGAAATATATGGAAGTTAATAATGGTAAATAAGAACCATTTACTTAATATAATGGTTAGGGTATTATGACACTACCTTTTTGTAACACTACTATTAATTGAATACCAATTACATTCAATACCCATTACACGCACGTTGCATAAAACCATTAATATTAGCAGTACCTTCTATTCCATTTTCAACGGAAGATGTTGTAACTTTCCCAAGCGATAGAAATGTTAATTCATGGTCTCAGCATGCCTCGAGTGATCTGCTATACTGCCATCTAAAACACAAAGTAGTCAGTTAAATATGTATAATGGTTAAAGAAATAATTATAATGCTTAGCAACAAAAGAGATAGTACAAATCTACCAGAATGTTTTGTTGAGTTTTAATGTAAAACAAAATAGAAGTAAAGAATACACTTGTACATTAACATAAAATTGCTGATTTTCAATATTAAAATAATAAGAGTTAGTAATACTTGTATACATTATACAATAAGAATCATTGTCATAATCTAGTAGTCAAGGTTTCTAGACACTAACATGAGAATTGAGTGTTTTATAAGCAGTTAAAAATATGACTTTGTAATATTTGTTAAAATTACCATGTAAAATCATTTTTTATAGTGTTTATGAAGTATCAGCTTAAATGACAAATATGGACGTTAGTAATGGTAAATAAGAATCATTTACTTAATCTAATTGCCTGGGTTTCATGACACTAACTTGATAATTGAGATTTTTATGAGCAGCTAAAAATATGAATTTGTAATATGAGTCAAAATTATGATATATAAGCACGTTTTATAGTGTTTATTATTAAGTATGAGCCTAAATGAAAAATATGGAAGTTAATAATGGTAAATAAGAACCATTTACTTAATATTAATGGTTAGGGTTTTATGACACTACCTTTTTGTAACACTACTATTAATTTAATATCAATTAAATTCAATACCCATTACACGCACGTTGCACAAAACCATTAATATTAGCAGTGTCGTCTAGTACATTTTCAACGTAGGATGTTGATATTTTGCATAGTGGTAGAAATGTGAATTCATGTCTCAGCATATTCTATTGAATGATCTGCTGTACTGCCATCTAAAAATAAAAAATAGTCAGTTAAATATGTATAGTGTTTGGAGAATAACTTGAGAATACAGTGTTTTACAAGCAGTTCAAAGTATGACTTTGTAATGTTTGTTTAAATTATCATATCAAAATTATGATATTAAATCATTTTTTATTGTGTGTATGAAGCATCACCTTAAATGTAATATTTGAAAGTCAATTATGGAAAATTAGAATCATTTGCTTATAATCTAATGGTCAGGGTTTCATGACACTGACTTTTTGTTACACTACTATTAATTTAATATCAATTAAATTCAATACCCATTACACGCACGTTGCACAAAACCATTATTATTAGCAGTATCGTCTAGTACATTTTCAACGTAGGATATTGATATTTAGCATAGTGGTAGAAATGTGAATTCATGTCTCAGCATGTATTGAATGATCTGCTGTACTGCCATCTAAAAAAAAAATAGTAAGTTAAATATGTATAATGGTTGGAGGATAAAATGTCGCTACTAGACACCGTAAGGAGGACAACAATTTTTATATAACAACTATTACGTGGACAACACTGAATAATTTTGAAATGGAAACAGTCAAAACATAAACTAACAGACAAACTTCATTTTTATTACAAAATTCTTGAAAACAATTTACAGTTGAAACTCAAATACAAATACGAATGTAAAACTGGAAAATTAAATGAAATATAGACATAATATATAAACAGACGATAAGAAATAATAATTATGATAAGCCATAAAAGATAGTACCTACAAATATACCAGAATGTTTTGTAGAATATAAATGTACCTATTATAAGTGTGACTAAAGAATACATTTGTACAACTGAAAATTTGCTCCTTTTCAATATGAAAAAAGTGGGTATCGCTCCGCTGTATAGTAGAGATGGAGAGTAGGTCACTGGTCACTTTAATGGATGTGTTAAATTTGAATGCAACGACGGGTAGCATTGTATACGAAAAACGATTCTGAACGGAGATGATATGTCAGTCAATGATAATTAATTGGATATATTATATTATTACCTATATTTAAATTGTAATATATCGTTATTTTACGCGATTTCGTAAAAAATTATATTTCATACGCACATAAAATGTTTTCTATATTGACAATGGATTTTTTTTTTTTACGGTTACTTGAAGGAAAACTTATGGATAACCTAGTATTGGATTTTTGAACCTTAAGTATAAATCACAAAGATTTTATGAATTTTCAACTTCAAAATTCTTTGCAAATTTTCGTGATTTTGATATATTTTCTAAACATTTGAACTCTAAATGCTTATAAACAAAAATTGTGACTAACGATTTTTGATTTATTTTTTACTACGATAAGTTTCAATTATCTATAAGTAGCTTAAAAAATGTCAAAATATTTTGAAAATTTAATCGCAAATAGATAACGCTAACATAAACGTTTGTTGAAAATTTCAAGTATTTACAATGAGTCGTTTTTGAGTTACAGCAAAATCAAAAAATCGATTTTGTCTTTTCAAAGAGGGGCTGAAGTCAAAAACGAAGCATTATTACTACTCCAAAAAGTGATGACGGACACAAAAATAATACAAACATCATTGTAAAATCAATACATTCATCACTCCGTTCAGAATCTAAAAATATTAATTTGTATTATTCGTCAAAATTAACTTGTAAAATCATATTTTATAGTTTTTATGAAGTAAAAATATCAGGTTAAATGAAACATGTGCAAGTTAAAAATTATAAATTATAATCATTTTCGTAATCGAGTAGTCAAGGATCAAGACACTTACTTGTGTTAACTTCGGGCATAAAATATGAACAATTCGTTTATAATATCAAAAATCTTTATTAAATGAACAACAACTACACCCAATAGCTAAGTAAAAACAACCATCAGTTATGTTAAAAGGCCGTCCGGCGAACGGCACACAACCAACTAGTTTTACTCCGAGGCGATCGGGCATCGGCCGACGGATGTCGTCACCACTACCGCCCTCTGTCGGTGCATACATTTAATAATTTTGAGTGTTTTATAAGCAGTTTAAAATGGGAATTTGTCAAAATTATCATATAAAAACATGTATCATAGTGTATTCAAAATACCAGGTTAAATGAAACACGTGAAAGATAATAATGGTAAATTTCTTAAACTATTGTTCAAGCTTCTAAACATTAACTTAATATTTGAGTGTTTTATAAATGTTTTATAATGATCATTTAAATATAGTAAAAATAAAATATATTTATAGCATAGGTAAATTTTAAGAATAAACAATACAAGCTAAAGGTGTTTACTATTATTTTATTCAGATATTTAACAAATCTCAATTGTTTCACAGCTATTAATTTAGTATCAATTATATTCAATAACCATTGCACGCACATTGCATAAATCCAATATTATTATCAGTATCTTCTAGTCCATTTTCAACATAGGATGTTGATACTTTCCTTGGTGGTAGAAATGTGAATTCGTGTCACAGCGTTCCTTGATTGATCTGATATACTGCCAACTGAAAAAATGTAGTAAGTTAATAATGTATAACGGTTGGAGAATAACTTGAGAATATAGTGTTTTACAGGCAGTTCAAAGTATGAATTTGTAATATTAGTCAATATTATCATATAAAAAACATGTTTTATAGTGTTAATGAAGTATCAGCTTAAATGACAAATATGGATGTTAGTAATGGTAAATAACAATCATGTACTAAATCTAATTGTCTAGGTTTCACGAAACTAACTTGATAATTGAGATTTTTATGAGCAGCTAAAAATATGAATTTGTAATATGAGTCAAAATTATGATATATAAGCACGTTTTATAGTGTTTATTATTAAGTATGAGCCTAAATGAAATATATGGAAGTTAATAATGGTAAATAAGAACCATTTACTTAATATAATGGTTAGGGTATTATGACACTACCTTTTTGTAACACTACTATTAATTGAATACCAATTACATTCAATACCCATTACACGCACGTTGCATAAAACCATTAATATTAGCAGTACCTTCTATTCCATTTTCAACGGAAGATGTTGTAACTTTCCCAAGCGATAGAAATGTTAATTCATGGTCTCAGCATGCCTCGAGTGATCTGCTATACTGCCATCTAAAACACAAAGTAGTCAGTTAAATATGTATAATGGTTAAAGAAATAATTATAATGCTTAGCAACAAAAGAGATAGTACAAATCTACCAGAATGTTTTGTTGAGTTTTAATGTAAAACAAAATAGAAGTAAAGAATACACTTGTACATTAACATAAAATTGCTGATTTTCAATATTAAAATAATAAGAGTTTGTAATACTTGTATACATTATACAATAAGAATCATTGTCATAATCTAGTAGTCAAGGTTTCTAGACACTAACATGAGAATTGAGTGTTTTATAAGCAGTTAAAAATATGACTTTGTAATATTTGTTAAAATTACCATGTAAAATCATTTTTTATAGTGTTTATGAAGTATCAGCTTAAATGACAAATATGGACGTTAGTAATGGTAAATAAGAATCATTTACTTAATCTAATTGTCTAGGTTTCATGACACTAACTTGATAATTGAGATTTTTATGAGCAGCTAAAAATATGAATTTGTAATATGAGTCAAAATTATGATATATAAGCACGTTTTATAGTGTTTATTATTAAGTATGAGCCTAAATGAAAAATATGGAAGTTAATAATGGTAAATAAGAACCATTTACTTAATATAATGGTTAGGGTTTTATGACACTACCTTTTTGTAACACTACTATTAATTTAATATCAATTAAATTCAATACCCATTACACGCACGTTGCACAAAACCATTAATATTAGCAGTGTCGTCTAGTACATTTTCAACGTAGGATGTTGATATTTTGCATAGTGGTAGAAATGTGAATTCATGTCTCAGCATATTCTATTGAATGATCTGCTGTACTGCCATCTAAAAATAAAAAATAGTCAGTTAAATATGTATAGTGTTTGGAGAATAACTTGAGAATACAGTGTTTTACAAGCAGTTCAAAGTATGACTTTGTAATGTTTGTTTAAATTATCATATCAAAATTATGATATTAAATCATTTTTTATTGTGTGTATGAAGCATCACCTTAAATGTAATATTTGAAAGTCAATTATGGAAAATTAGAATCATTTGCTTATAATCTAATGGTCAGGGTTTCATGACACTGACTTTTTGTTACACTACTATTAATTTAATATCAATTAAATTCAATACCCATTACACGCACGTTGCACAAAACCATTATTATTAGCAGTATCGTCTAGTACATTTTCAACGTAGGATATTGATATTTAGCATAGTGGTAGAAATGTGAATTCATGTCTCAGCATGTATTGAATGATCTGCTGTACTGCCATCTAAAAAAAAAATAGTAAGTTAAATATGTATAATGGTTGGAGGATAAAATGTCGCTACTAGACACCGTAAGGAGGACAACAATTTTTATATAACAACTATTACGTGGACAACACTGAATAATTTTGAAATGGAAACAGTCAAAACATAAACTAACAGACAAACTTCATTTTTATTACAAAATTCTTGAAAACAATTTACAGTTGAAACTCAAATACAAATACGAATGTAAAACTGGAAAATTAAATGAAATATAGACATAATATATAAACAGACGATAAGAAATAATAATTATGATAAGCCATAAAAGATAGTACCTACAAATATACCAGAATGTTTTGTAGAATATAAATGTACCTATTATAAGTGTGACTAAAGAATACATTTGTACAACTGAAAATTTGCTCCTTTTCAATATGAAAAAAGTGGGTATCGCTCCGCTGTATAGTAGAGATGGAGAGTAGGTCACTGGTCACTTTAATGGATGTGTTAAATTTGAATGCAACGACGGGTAGCATTGTATACGAAAAACGATTCTGAACGGAGATGATATGTCAGTCAATGATAATTAATTGGATATATTATATTATTACCTATATTTAAATTGTAATATATCGTTATTTTACGCGATTTCGTAAAAAATTATATTTCATACGCACATAAAATGTTTTCTATATTGACAATGGATTTTTTTTTTTTACGGTTACTTGAAGGAAAACTTATGGATAACCTAGTATTGGATTTTTGAACCTTAAGTATAAATCACAAAGATTTTATGAATTTTCAACTTCAAAATTCTTTGCAAATTTTCGTGATTTTGATATATTTTCTAAACATTTGAACTCTAAATGCTTATAAACAAAAATTGTGACTAACGATTTTTGATTTATTTTTTACTACGATAAGTTTCAATTATCTATAAGTAGCTTAAAAAATGTCAAAATATTTTGAAAATTTAATCGCAAATAGATAACGCTAACATAAACGTTTGTTGAAAATTTCAAGTATTTACAATGAGTCGTTTTTGAGTTACAGCAAAATCAAAAAATCGATTTTGTCTTTTCAAAGAGGGGCTGAAGTCAAAAACGAAGCATTATTACTACTCCAAAAAGTGATGACGGACACAAAAATAATACAAACATCATTGTAAAATCAATACATTCATCACTCCGTTCAGAATCTAAAAATATTAATTTGTATTATTCGTCAAAATTAACTTGTAAAATCATATTTTATAGTTTTTATGAAGTAAAAATATCAGGTTAAATGAAACATGTGCAAGTTAAAAATTATAAATTATAATCATTTTCGTAATCGAGTAGTCAAGGATCAAGACACTTACTTGTGTTAACTTCGGGCATAAAATATGAACAATTCGTTTATAATATCAAAAATCTTTATTAAATGAACAACAACTACACCCAATAGCTAAGTAAAAACAACCATCAGTTATGTTAAAAGGCCGTCCGGCGAACGGCACACAACCAACTAGTTTTACTCCGAGGCGATCGGGCATCGGCCGACGGATGTCGTCACCACTACCGCCCTCTGTCGGTGCATACATTTAATAATTTTGAGTGTTTTATAAGCAGTTTAAAATGGGAATTTGTCAAAATTATCATATAAAAACATGTATCATAGTGTATTCAAAATACCAGGTTAAATGAAACACGTGAAAGATAATAATGGTAAATTTCTTAAACTATTGTTCAAGCTTCTAAACATTAACTTAATATTTGAGTGTTTTATAAATGTTTTATAATGATCATTTAAATATAGTAAAAATAAAATATATTTATAGCATAGGTAAATTTTAAGAATAAACAATACAAGCTAAAGGTGTTTACTATTATTTTATTCAGATATTTAACAAATCTCAATTGTTTCACAGCTATTAATTTAGTATCAATTATATTCAATAACCATTGCACGCACATTGCATAAATCCAATATTATTATCAGTATCTTCTAGTCCATTTTCAACATAGGATGTTGATACTTTCCTTGGTGGTAGAAATGTGAATTCGTGTCACAGCGTTCCTTGATTGATCTGATATACTGCCAACTGAAAAAATGTAGTAAGTTAATAATGTATAACGGTTGGAGAATAACTTGAGAATATAGTGTTTTACAGGCAGTTCAAAGTATGAATTTGTAATATTAGTCAATATTATCATATAAAAAACATGTTTTATAGTGTTAATGAAGTATCAGCTTAAATGACAAATATGGATGTTAGTAATGGTAAATAACAATCATGTACTAAATCTAATTGTCTAGGTTTCACGAAACTAACTTGATAATTGAGATTTTTATGAGCAGCTAAAAATATGAATTTGTAATATGAGTCAAAATTATGATATATAAGCACGTTTTATAGTGTTTATTATTAAGTATGAGCCTAAATGAAATATATGGAAGTTAATAATGGTAAATAAGAACCATTTACTTAATATAATGGTTAGGGTATTATGACACTACCTTTTTGTAACACTACTATTAATTGAATACCAATTACATTCAATACCCATTACACGCACGTTGCATAAAACCATTAATATTAGCAGTACCTTCTATTCCATTTTCAACGGAAGATGTTGTAACTTTCCCAAGCGATAGAAATGTTAATTCATGGTCTCAGCATGCCTCGAGTGATCTGCTATACTGCCATCTAAAACACAAAGTAGTCAGTTAAATATGTATAATGGTTAAAGAAATAATTATAATGCTTAGCAACAAAAGAGATAGTACAAATCTACCAGAATGTTTTGTTGAGTTTTAATGTAAAACAAAATAGAAGTAAAGAATACACTTGTACATTAACATAAAATTGCTGATTTTCAATATTAAAATAATAAGAGTTTGTAATACTTGTATACATTATACAATAAGAATCATTGTCATAATCTAGTAGTCAAGGTTTCTAGACACTAACATGAGAATTGAGTGTTTTATAAGCAGTTAAAAATATGACTTTGTAATATTTGTTAAAATTACCATGTAAAATCATTTTTTATAGTGTTTATGAAGTATCAGCTTAAATGACAAATATGGACGTTAGTAATGGTAAATAAGAATCATTTACTTAATCTAATTGTCTAGGTTTCATGACACTAACTTGATAATTGAGATTTTTATGAGCAGCTAAAAATATGAATTTGTAATATGAGTCAAAATTATGAAATATAAGCACGTTTTATAGTGTTTATTATTAAGTATGAGCCTAAATGAAAAATATGGAAGTTAATAATGGTAAATAAGAACCATTTACTTAATATAATGGTTAGGGTTTTATGACACTACCTTTTTGTAACACTACTATTAATTTAATATCAATTAAATTCAATACCCATTACACGCACGTTGCACAAAACCATTAATATTAGCAGTGTCGTCTAGTACATTTTCAACGTAGGATGTTGATATTTTGCATAGTGGTAGAAATGTGAATTCATGTCTCAGCATATTCTATTGAATGATCTGCTGTACTGCCATCTAAAAATAAAAAATAGTCAGTTAAATATGTATAGTGTTTGGAGAATAACTTGAGAATACAGTGTTTTACAAGCAGTTCAAAGTATGACTTTGTAATGTTTGTTTAAATTATCATATCAAAATTATGATATTAAATCATTTTTTATTGTGTGTATGAAGCATCACCTTAAATGTAATATTTGAAAGTCAATTATGGAAAATTAGAATCATTTGCTTATAATCTAATGGTCAGGGTTTCATGACACTGACTTTTTGTTACACTACTATTAATTTAATATCAATTAAATTCAATACCCATTACACGCACGTTGCACAAAACCATTATTATTAGCAGTATCGTCTAGTACATTTTCAACGTAGGATATTGATATTTAGCATAGTGGTAGAAATGTGAATTCATGTCTCAGCATGTATTGAATGATCTGCTGTACTGCCATCTAAAAAAAAAATAGTAAGTTAAATATGTATAATGGTTGGAGGATAAAATGTCGCTACTAGACACCGTAAGGAGGACAACAATTTTTATATAACAACTATTACGTGGACAACACTGAATAATTTTGAAATGGAAACAGTCAAAACATAAACTAACAGACAAACTTCATTTTTATTACAAAATTCTTGAAAACAATTTACAGTTGAAACTCATATACAAATACGAATGTAAAACTGGAAAATTAAATGAAATATAGACATAATATATAAACAGACGATAAGAAATAATAATTATGATAAGCCATAAAAGATAGTACCTACAAATATACCAGAATGTTTTGTAGAATATAAATGTACCTATTATAAGTGTGACTAAAGAATACATTTGTACAACTGAAAATTTGCTCCTTTTCAATATGAAAAAAGTGGGTATCGCTCCGCTGTATAGTAGAGATGGAGAGTAGGTCACTGGTCACTTTAATGGATGTGTTAAATTTGAATGCAACGACGGGTAGCATTGTATACGAAAAACGATTCTGAACGGAGATGATATGTCAGTCAATGATAATTAATTGGATATATTATATTATTACCTATATTTAAATTGTAATATATCGTTATTTTACGCGATTTCGTAAAAAATTATATTTCATACGCACATAAAATGTTTTCTATATTGACAATGGATTTTTTTTTTTTACGGTTACTTGAAGGAAAACTTATGGATAACCTAGTATTGGATTTTTGAACCTTAAGTATAAATCACAAAGATTTTATGAATTTTCAACTTCAAAATTCTTTGCAAATTTTCGTGATTTTGATATATTTTCTAAACATTTGAACTCTAAATGCTTATAAACAAAAATTGTGACTAACGATTTTTGATTTATTTTTTACTACGATAAGTTTCAATTATCTATAAGTAGCTTAAAAAATGTCAAAATATTTTGAAAATTTAATCGCAAATAGATAACGCTAACATAAACGTTTGTTGAAAATTTCAAGTATTTACAATGAGTCGTTTTTGAGTTACAGCAAAATCAAAAAATCGATTTTGTCTTTTCAAAGAGGGGCTGAAGTCAAAAACGAAGCATTATTACTACTCCAAAAAGTGATGACGGACACAAAAATAATACAAACATCATTGTAAAATCAATACATTCATCACTCCGTTCAGAATCTAAAAATATTAATTTGTATTATTCGTCAAAATTAACTTGTAAAATCATATTTTATAGTTTTTATGAAGTAAAAATATCAGGTTAAATGAAACATGTGCAAGTTAAAAATTATAAATTATAATCATTTTCGTAATCGAGTAGTCAAGGATCAAGACACTTACTTGTGTTAACTTCGGGCATAAAATATGAACAATTCGTTTATAATATCAAAAATCTTTATTAAATGAACAACAACTACACCCAATAGCTAAGTAAAAACAACCATCAGTTATGTTAAAAGGCCGTCCGGCGAACGGCACACAACCAACTAGTTTTACTCCGAGGCGATCGGGCATCGGCCGACGGATGTCGTCACCACTACCGCCCTCTGTCGGTGCATACATTTAATAATTTTGAGTGTTTTATAAGCAGTTTAAAATGGGAATTTGTCAAAATTATCATATAAAAACATGTATCATAGTGTATTCAAAATACCAGGTTAAATGAAACACGTGAAAGATAATAATGGTAAATTTCTTAAACTATTGTTCAAGCTTCTAAACATTAACTTAATATTTGAGTGTTTTATAAATGTTTTATAATGATCATTTAAATATAGTAAAAATAAAATATATTTATAGCATAGGTAAATTTTAAGAATAAACAATACAAGCTAAAGGTGTTTACTATTATTTTATTCAGATATTTAACAAATCTCAATTGTTTCACAGCTATTAATTTAGTATCAATTATATTCAATAACCATTGCACGCACATTGCATAAATCCAATATTATTATCAGTATCTTCTAGTCCATTTTCAACATAGGATGTTGATACTTTCCTTGGTGGTAGAAATGTGAATTCGTGTCACAGCGTTCCTTGATTGATCTGATATACTGCCAACTGAAAAAATGTAGTAAGTTAATAATGTATAACGGTTGGAGAATAACTTGAGAATATAGTGTTTTACAGGCAGTTCAAAGTATGAATTTGTAATATTAGTCAATATTATCATATAAAAAACATGTTTTATAGTGTTAATGAAGTATCAGCTTAAATGACAAATATGGATGTTAGTAATGGTAAATAACAATCATGTACTAAATCTAATTGTCTAGGTTTCACGAAACTAACTTGATAATTGAGATTTTTATGAGCAGCTAAAAATATGAATTTGTAATATGAGTCAAAATTATGATATATAAGCACGTTTTATAGTGTTTATTATTAAGTATGAGCCTAAATGAAATATATGGAAGTTAATAATGGTAAATAAGAACCATTTACTTAATATAATGGTTAGGGTATTATGACACTACCTTTTTGTAACACTACTATTAATTGAATACCAATTACATTCAATACCCATTACACGCACGTTGCATAAAACCATTAATATTAGCAGTACCTTCTATTCCATTTTCAACGGAAGATGTTGTAACTTTCCCAAGCGATAGAAATGTTAATTCATGGTCTCAGCATGCCTCGAGTGATCTGCTATACTGCCATCTAAAACACAAAGTAGTCAGTTAAATATGTATAATGGTTAAAGAAATAATTATAATGCTTAGCAACAAAAGAGATAGTACAAATCTACCAGAATGTTTTGTTGAGTTTTAATGTAAAACAAAATAGAAGTAAAGAATACACTTGTACATTAACATAAAATTGCTGATTTTCAATATTAAAATAATAAGAGTTTGTAATACTTGTATACATTATACAATAAGAATCATTGTCATAATCTAGTAGTCAAGGTTTCTAGACACTAACATGAGAATTGAGTGTTTTATAAGCAGTTAAAAATATGACTTTGTAATATTTGTTAAAATTACCATGTAAAATCATTTTTTATAGTGTTTATGAAGTATCAGCTTAAATGACAAATATGGACGTTAGTAATGGTAAATAAGAATCATTTACTTAATCTAATTGTCTAGGTTTCATGACACTAACTTGATAATTGAGATTTTTATGAGCAGCTAAAAATATGAATTTGTAATATGAGTCAAAATTATGATATATAAGCACGTTTTATAGTGTTTATTATTAAGTATGAGCCTAAATGAAAAATATGGAAGTTAATAATGGTAAATAAGAACCATTTACTTAATATAATGGTTAGGGTTTTATGACACTACCTTTTTGTAACACTACTATTAATTTAATATCAATTAAATTCAATACCCATTACACGCACGTTGCACAAAACCATTAATATTAGCAGTGTCGTCTAGTACATTTTCAACGTAGGATGTTGATATTTTGCATAGTGGTAGAAATGTGAATTCATGTCTCAGCATATTCTATTGAATGATCTGCTGTACTGCCATCTAAAAATAAAAAATAGTCAGTTAAATATGTATAGTGTTTGGAGAATAACTTGAGAATACAGTGTTTTACAAGCAGTTCAAAGTATGACTTTGTAATGTTTGTTTAAATTATCATATCAAAATTATAATATTAAATCATTTTTTATTGTGTGTATGAAGCATCACCTTAAATGTAATATTTGAAAGTCAATTATGGAAAATTAGAATCATTTGCTTATAATCTAATGGTCAGGGTTTCATGACACTGACTTTTTGTTACACTACTATTAATTTAATATCAATTAAATTCAATACCCATTACACGCACGTTGCACAAAACCATTATTATTAGCAGTATCGTCTAGTACATTTTCAACGTAGGATATTGATATTTAGCATAGTGGTAGAAATGTGAATTCATGTCTCAGCATGTATTGAATGATCTGCTGTACTGCCATCTAAAAAAAAAATAGTAAGTTAAATATGTATAATGGTTGGAGGATAAAATGTCGCTACTAGACACCGTAAGGAGGACAACAATTTTTATATAACAACTATTACGTGGACAACACTGAATAATTTTGAAATGGAAACAGTCAAAACATAAACTAACAGACAAACTTCATTTTTATTACAAAATTCTTGAAAACAATTTACAGTTGAAACTCAAATACAAATACGAATGTAAAACTGGAAAATTAAATGAAATATAGACATAATATATAAACAGACGATAAGAAATAATAATTATGATAAGCCATAAAAGATAGTACCTACAAATATACCAGAATGTTTTGTAGAATATAAATGTACCTATTATAAGTGTGACTAAAGAATACATTTGTACAACTGAAAATTTGCTCCTTTTCAATATGAAAAAAGTGGGTATCGCTCCGCTGTATAGTAGAGATGGAGAGTAGGTCACTGGTCACTTTAATGGATGTGTTAAATTTGAATGCAACGACGGGTAGCATTGTATACGAAAAACGATTCTGAACGGAGATGATATGTCAGTCAATGATAATTAATTGGATATATTATATTATTACCTATATTTAAATTGTAATATATCGTTATTTTACGCGATTTCGTAAAAAATTATATTTCATACGCACATAAAATGTTTTCTATATTGACAATGGATTTTTTTTTTTTACGGTTACTTGAAGGAAAACTTATGGATAACCTAGTATTGGATTTTTGAACCTTAAGTATAAATCACAAAGATTTTATGAATTTTCAACTTCAAAATTCTTTGCAAATTTTCGTGATTTTGATATATTTTCTAAACATTTGAACTCTAAATGCTTATAAACAAAAATTGTGACTAACGATTTTTGATTTATTTTTTACTACGATAAGTTTCAATTATCTATAAGTAGCTTAAAAAATGTCAAAATATTTTGAAAATTTAATCGCAAATAGATAACGCTAACATAAACGTTTGTTGAAAATTTCAAGTATTTACAATGAGTCGTTTTTGAGTTACAGCAAAATCAAAAAATCGATTTTGTCTTTTCAAAGAGGGGCTGAAGTCAAAAACGAAGCATTATTACTACTCCAAAAAGTGATGACGGACACAAAAATAATACAAACATCATTGTAAAATCAATACATTCATCACTCCGTTCAGAATCTAAAAATATTAATTTGTATTATTCGTCAAAATTAACTTGTAAAATCATATTTTATAGTTTTTATGAAGTAAAAATATCAGGTTAAATGAAACATGTGCAAGTTAAAAATTATAAATTATAATCATTTTCGTAATCGAGTAGTCAAGGATCAAGACACTTACTTGTGTTAACTTCGGGCATAAAATATGAACAATTCGTTTATAATATCAAAAATCTTTATTAAATGAACAACAACTACACCCAATAGCTAAGTAAAAACAACCATCAGTTATGTTAAAAGGCCGTCCGGCGAACGGCACACAACCAACTAGTTTTACTCCGAGGCGATCGGGCATCGGCCGACGGATGTCGTCACCACTACCGCCCTCTGTCGGTGCATACATTTAATAATTTTGAGTGTTTTATAAGCAGTTTAAAATGGGAATTTGTCAAAATTATCATATAAAAACATGTATCATAGTGTATTCAAAATACCAGGTTAAATGAAACACGTGAAAGATAATAATGGTAAATTTCTTAAACTATTGTTCAAGCTTCTAAACATTAACTTAATATTTGAGTGTTTTATAAATGTTTTATAATGATCATTTAAATATAGTAAAAATAAAATATATTTATAGCATAGGTAAATTTTAAGAATAAACAATACAAGCTAAAGGTGTTTACTATTATTTTATTCAGATATTTAACAAATCTCAATTGTTTCACAGCTATTAATTTAGTATCAATTATATTCAATAACCATTGCACGCACATTGCATAAATCCAATATTATTATCAGTATCTTCTAGTCCATTTTCAACATAGGATGTTGATACTTTCCTTGGTGGTAGAAATGTGAATTCGTGTCACAGCGTTCCTTGATTGATCTGATATACTGCCAACTGAAAAAATGTAGTAAGTTAATAATGTATAACGGTTGGAGAATAACTTGAGAATATAGTGTTTTACAGGCAGTTCAAAGTATGAATTTGTAATATTAGTCAATATTATCATATAAAAAACATGTTTTATAGTGTTAATGAAGTATCAGCTTAAATGACAAATATGGATGTTAGTAATGGTAAATAACAATCATGTACTAAATCTAATTGTCTAGGTTTCACGAAACTAACTTGATAATTGAGATTTTTATGAGCAGCTAAAAATATGAATTTGTAATATGAGTCAAAATTATGATATATAAGCACGTTTTATAGTGTTTATTATTAAGTATGAGCCTAAATGAAATATATGGAAGTTAATAATGGTAAATAAGAACCATTTACTTAATATAATGGTTAGGGTATTATGACACTACCTTTTTGTAACACTACTATTAATTGAATACCAATTACATTCAATACCCATTACACGCACGTTGCATAAAACCATTAATATTAGCAGTACCTTCTATTCCATTTTCAACGGAAGATGTTGTAACTTTCCCAAGCGATAGAAATGTTAATTCATGGTCTCAGCATGCCTCGAGTGATCTGCTATACTGCCATCTAAAACACAAAGTAGTCAGTTAAATATGTATAATGGTTAAAGAAATAATTATAATGCTTAGCAACAAAAGAGATAGTACAAATCTACCAGAATGTTTTGTTGAGTTTTAATGTAAAACAAAATAGAAGTAAAGAATACACTTGTACATTAACATAAAATTGCTGATTTTCAATATTAAAATAATAAGAGTTTGTAATACTTGTATACATTATACAATAAGAATCATTGTCATAATCTAGTAGTCAAGGTTTCTAGACACTAACATGAGAATTGAGTGTTTTATAAGCAGTTAAAAATATGACTTTGTAATATTTGTTAAAATTACCATGTAAAATCATTTTTTATAGTGTTTATGAAGTATCAGCTTAAATGACAAATATGGACGTTAGTAATGGTAAATAAGAATCATTTACTTAATCTAATTGTCTAGGTTTCATGACACTAACTTGATAATTGAGATTTTTATGAGCAGCTAAAAATATGAATTTGTAATATGAGTCAAAATTATGAAATATAAGCACGTTTTATAGTGTTTATTATTAAGTATGAGCCTAAATGAAAAATATGGAAGTTAATAATGGTAAATAAGAACCATTTACTTAATATAATGGTTAGGGTTTTATGACACTACCTTTTTGTAACACTACTATTAATTTAATATCAATTAAATTCAATACCCATTACACGCACGTTGCACAAAACCATTAATATTAGCAGTGTCGTCTAGTACATTTTCAACGTAGGATGTTGATATTTTGCATAGTGGTAGAAATGTGAATTCATGTCTCAGCATATTCTATTGAATGATCTGCTGTACTGCCATCTAAAAATAAAAAATAGTCAGTTAAATATGTATAGTGTTTGGAGAATAACTTGAGAATACAGTGTTTTACAAGCAGTTCAAAGTATGACTTTGTAATGTTTGTTTAAATTATCATATCAAAATTATGATATTAAATCATTTTTTATTGTGTGTATGAAGCATCACCTTAAATGTAATATTTGAAAGTCAATTATGGAAAATTAGAATCATTTGCTTATAATCTAATGGTCAGGGTTTCATGACACTGACTTTTTGTTACACTACTATTAATTTAATATCAATTAAATTCAATACCCATTACACGCACGTTGCACAAAACCATTATTATTAGCAGTATCGTCTAGTACATTTTCAACGTAGGATATTGATATTTAGCATAGTGGTAGAAATGTGAATTCATGTCTCAGCATGTATTGAATGATCTGCTGTACTGCCATCTAAAAAAAAAATAGTAAGTTAAATATGTATAATGGTTGGAGGATAAAATGTCGCTACTAGACACCGTAAGGAGGACAACAATTTTTATATAACAACTATTACGTGGACAACACTGAATAATTTTGAAATGGAAACAGTCAAAACATAAACTAACAGACAAACTTCATTTTTATTACAAAATTCTTGAAAACAATTTACAGTTGAAACTCAAATACAAATACGAATGTAAAACTGGAAAATTAAATGAAATATAGACATAATATATAAACAGACGATAAGAAATAATAATTATGATAAGCCATAAAAGATAGTACCTACAAATATACCAGAATGTTTTGTAGAATATAAATGTACCTATTATAAGTGTGACTAAAGAATACATTTGTACAACTGAAAATTTGCTCCTTTTCAATATGAAAAAAGTGGGTATCGCTCCGCTGTATAGTAGAGATGGAGAGTAGGTCACTGGTCACTTTAATGGATGTGTTAAATTTGAATGCAACGACGGGTAGCATTGTATACGAAAAACGATTCTGAACGGAGATGATATGTCAGTCAATGATAATTAATTGGATATATTATATTATTACCTATATTTAAATTGTAATATATCGTTATTTTACGCGATTTCGTAAAAAATTATATTTCATACGCACATAAAATGTTTTCTATATTGACAATGGATTTTTTTTTTTTACGGTTACTTGAAGGAAAACTTATGGATAACCTAGTATTGGATTTTTGAACCTTAAGTATAAATCACAAAGATTTTATGAATTTTCAACTTCAAAATTCTTTGCAAATTTTCGTGATTTTGATATATTTTCTAAACATTTGAACTCTAAATGCTTATAAACAAAAATTGTGACTAACGATTTTTGATTTATTTTTTACTACGATAAGTTTCAATTATCTATAAGTAGCTTAAAAAATGTCAAAATATTTTGAAAATTTAATCGCAAATAGATAACGCTAACATAAACGTTTGTTGAAAATTTCAAGTATTTACAATGAGTCGTTTTTGAGTTACAGCAAAATCAAAAAATCGATTTTGTCTTTTCAAAGAGGGGCTGAAGTCAAAAACGAAGCATTATTACTACTCCAAAAAGTGATGACGGACACAAAAATAATACAAACATCATTGTAAAATCAATACATTCATCACTCCGTTCAGAATCTAAAAATATTAATTTGTATTATTCGTCAAAATTAACTTGTAAAATCATATTTTATAGTTTTTATGAAGTAAAAATATCAGGTTAAATGAAACATGTGCAAGTTAAAAATTATAAATTATAATCATTTTCGTAATCGAGTAGTCAAGGATCAAGACACTTACTTGTGTTAACTTCGGGCATAAAATATGAACAATTCGTTTATAATATCAAAAATCTTTATTAAATGAACAACAACTACACCCAATAGCTAAGTAAAAACAACCATCAGTTATGTTAAAAGGCCGTCCGGCGAACGGCACACAACCAACTAGTTTTACTCCGAGGCGATCGGGCATCGGCCGACGGATGTCGTCACCACTACCGCCCTCTGTCGGTGCATACATTTAATAATTTTGAGTGTTTTATAAGCAGTTTAAAATGGGAATTTGTCAAAATTATCATATAAAAACATGTATCATAGTGTATTCAAAATACCAGGTTAAATGAAACACGTGAAAGATAATAATGGTAAATTTCTTAAACTATTGTTCAAGCTTCTAAACATTAACTTAATATTTGAGTGTTTTATAAATGTTTTATAATGATCATTTAAATATAGTAAAAATAAAATATATTTATAGCATAGGTAAATTTTAAGAATAAACAATACAAGCTAAAGGTGTTTACTATTATTTTATTCAGATATTTAACAAATCTCAATTGTTTCACAGCTATTAATTTAGTATCAATTATATTCAATAACCATTGCACGCACATTGCATAAATCCAATATTATTATCAGTATCTTCTAGTCCATTTTCAACATAGGATGTTGATACTTTCCTTGGTGGTAGAAATGTGAATTCGTGTCACAGCGTTCCTTGATTGATCTGATATACTGCCAACTGAAAAAATGTAGTAAGTTAATAATGTATAACGGTTGGAGAATAACTTGAGAATATAGTGTTTTACAGGCAGTTCAAAGTATGAATTTGTAATATTAGTCAATATTATCATATAAAAAACATGTTTTATAGTGTTAATGAAGTATCAGCTTAAATGACAAATATGGATGTTAGTAATGGTAAATAACAATCATGTACTAAATCTAATTGTCTAGGTTTCACGAAACTAACTTGATAATTGAGATTTTTATGAGCAGCTAAAAATATGAATTTGTAATATGAGTCAAAATTATGATATATAAGCACGTTTTATAGTGTTTATTATTAAGTATGAGCCTAAATGAAATATATGGAAGTTAATAATGGTAAATAAGAACCATTTACTTAATATAATGGTTAGGGTATTATGACACTACCTTTTTGTAACACTACTATTAATTGAATACCAATTACATTCAATACCCATTACACGCACGTTGCATAAAACCATTAATATTAGCAGTACCTTCTATTCCATTTTCAACGGAAGATGTTGTAACTTTCCCAAGCGATAGAAATGTTAATTCATGGTCTCAGCATGCCTCGAGTGATCTGCTATACTGCCATCTAAAACACAAAGTAGTCAGTTAAATATGTATAATGGTTAAAGAAATAATTATAATGCTTAGCAACAAAAGAGATAGTACAAATCTACCAGAATGTTTTGTTGAGTTTTAATGTAAAACAAAATAGAAGTAAAGAATACACTTGTACATTAACATAAAATTGCTGATTTTCAATATTAAAATAATAAGAGTTTGTAATACTTGTATACATTATACAATAAGAATCATTGTCATAATCTAGTAGTCAAGGTTTCTAGACACTAACATGAGAATTGAGTGTTTTATAAGCAGTTAAAAATATGACTTTGTAATATTTGTTAAAATTACCATGTAAAATCATTTTTTATAGTGTTTATGAAGTATCAGCTTAAATGACAAATATGGACGTTAGTAATGGTAAATAAGAATCATTTACTTAATCTAATTGTCTAGGTTTCATGACACTAACTTGATAATTGAGATTTTTATGAGCAGCTAAAAATATGAATTTGTAATATGAGTCAAAATTATGAAATATAAGCACGTTTTATAGTGTTTATTATTAAGTATGAGCCTAAATGAAAAATATGGAAGTTAATAATGGTAAATAAGAACCATTTACTTAATATAATGGTTAGGGTTTTATGACACTACCTTTTTGTAACACTACTATTAATTTAATATCAATTAAATTCAATACCCATTACACGCACGTTGCACAAAACCATTAATATTAGCAGTGTCGTCTAGTACATTTTCAACGTAGGATGTTGATATTTTGCATAGTGGTAGAAATGTGAATTCATGTCTCAGCATATTCTATTGAATGATCTGCTGTACTGCCATCTAAAAATAAAAAATAGTCAGTTAAATATGTATAGTGTTTGGAGAATAACTTGAGAATACAGTGTTTTACAAGCAGTTCAAAGTATGACTTTGTAATGTTTGTTTAAATTATCATATCAAAATTATGATATTAAATCATTTTTTATTGTGTGTATGAAGCATCACCTTAAATGTAATATTTGAAAGTCAATTATGGAAAATTAGAATCATTTGCTTATAATCTAATGGTCAGGGTTTCATGACACTGACTTTTTGTTACACTACTATTAATTTAATATCAATTAAATTCAATACCCATTACACGCACGTTGCACAAAACCATTATTATTAGCAGTATCGTCTAGTACATTTTCAACGTAGGATATTGATATTTAGCATAGTGGTAGAAATGTGAATTCATGTCTCAGCATGTATTGAATGATCTGCTGTACTGCCATCTAAAAAAAAAATAGTAAGTTAAATATGTATAATGGTTGGAGGATAAAATGTCGCTACTAGACACCGTAAGGAGGACAACAATTTTTATATAACAACTATTACGTGGACAACACTGAATAATTTTGAAATGGAAACAGTCAAAACATAAACTAACAGACAAACTTCATTTTTATTACAAAATTCTTGAAAACAATTTACAGTTGAAACTCAAATACAAATACGAATGTAAAACTGGAAAATTAAATGAAATATAGACATAATATATAAACAGACGATAAGAAATAATAATTATGATAAGCCATAAAAGATAGTACCTACAAATATACCAGAATGTTTTGTAGAATATAAATGTACCTATTATAAGTGTGACTAAAGAATACATTTGTACAACTGAAAATTTGCTCCTTTTCAATATGAAAAAAGTGGGTATCGCTCCGCTGTATAGTAGAGATGGAGAGTAGGTCACTGGTCACTTTAATGGATGTGTTAAATTTGAATGCAACGACGGGTAGCATTGTATACGAAAAACGATTCTGAACGGAGATGATATGTCAGTCAATGATAATTAATTGGATATATTATATTATTACCTATATTTAAATTGTAATATATCGTTATTTTACGCGATTTCGTAAAAAATTATATTTCATACGCACATAAAATGTTTTCTATATTGACAATGGATTTTTTTTTTTTACGGTTACTTGAAGGAAAACTTATGGATAACCTAGTATTGGATTTTTGAACCTTAAGTATAAATCACAAAGATTTTATGAATTTTCAACTTCAAAATTCTTTGCAAATTTTCGTGATTTTGATATATTTTCTAAACATTTGAACTCTAAATGCTTATAAACAAAAATTGTGACTAACGATTTTTGATTTATTTTTTACTACGATAAGTTTCAATTATCTATAAGTAGCTTAAAAAATGTCAAAATATTTTGAAAATTTAATCGCAAATAGATAACGCTAACATAAACGTTTGTTGAAAATTTCAAGTATTTACAATGAGTCGTTTTTGAGTTACAGCAAAATCAAAAAATCGATTTTGTCTTTTCAAAGAGGGGCTGAAGTCAAAAACGAAGCATTATTACTACTCCAAAAAGTGATGACGGACACAAAAATAATACAAACATCATTGTAAAATCAATACATTCATCACTCCGTTCAGAATCTAAAAATATTAATTTGTATTATTCGTCAAAATTAACTTGTAAAATCATATTTTATAGTTTTTATGAAGTAAAAATATCAGGTTAAATGAAACATGTACAAGTTAAAAATTATAAATTATAATCATTTTCGTAATCGAGTAGTCAAGGATCAAGACACTTACTTGTGTTAACTTCGGGCATAAAATATGAACAATTCGTTTATAATATCAAAAATCTTTATTAAATGAACAACAACTACACCCAATAGCTAAGTAAAAACAACCATCAGTTATGTTAAAAGGCCGTCCGGCGAACGGCACACAACCAACTAGTTTTACTCCGAGGCGATCGGGCATCGGCCGACGGATGTCGTCACCACTACCGCCCTCTGTCGGTGCATACATTTAATAATTTTGAGTGTTTTATAAGCAGTTTAAAATGGGAATTTGTCAAAATTATCATATAAAAACATGTATCATAGTGTATTCAAAATACCAGGTTAAATGAAACACGTGAAAGATAATAATGGTAAATTTCTTAAACTATTGTTCAAGCTTCTAAACATTAACTTAATATTTGAGTGTTTTATAAATGTTTTATAATGATCATTTAAATATAGTAAAAATAAAATATATTTATAGCATAGGTAAATTTTAAGAATAAACAATACAAGCTAAAGTTGTTTACTATTATTTTATTCAGATATTTAACAAATCTCAATTGTTTCACAGCTATTAATTTAGTATCAATTATATTCAATAACCATTGCACGCACATTGCATAAATCCAATATTATTATCAGTATCTTCTAGTCCATTTTCAACATAGGATGTTGATACTTTCCTTGGTGGTAGAAATGTGAATTCGTGTCACAGCGTTCCTTGATTGATCTGATATACTGCCAACTGAAAAAATGTAGTAAGTTAATAATGTATAACGGTTGGAGAATAACTTGAGAATATAGTGTTTTACAGGCAGTTCAAAGTATGAATTTGTAATATTAGTCAATATTATCATATAAAAAACATGTTTTATAGTGTTAATGAAGTATCAGCTTAAATGACAAATATGGATGTTAGTAATGGTAAATAACAATCATGTACTAAATCTAATTGTCTAGGTTTCACGAAACTAACTTGATAATTGAGATTTTTATGAGCAGCTAAAAATATGAATTTGTAATATGAGTCAAAATTATGATATATAAGCACGTTTTATAGTGTTTATTATTAAGTATGAGCCTAAATGAAATATATGGAAGTTAATAATGGTAAATAAGAACCATTTACTTAATATAATGGTTAGGGTATTATGACACTACCTTTTTGTAACACTACTATTAATTGAATACCAATTACATTCAATACCCATTACACGCACGTTGCATAAAACCATTAATATTAGCAGTACCTTCTATTCCATTTTCAACGGAAGATGTTGTAACTTTCCCAAGCGATAGAAATGTTAATTCATGGTCTCAGCATGCCTCGAGTGATCTGCTATACTGCCATCTAAAACACAAAGTAGTCAGTTAAATATGTATAATGGTTAAAGAAATAATTATAATGCTTAGCAACAAAAGAGATAGTACAAATCTACCAGAATGTTTTGTTGAGTTTTAATGTAAAACAAAATAGAAGTAAAGAATACACTTGTACATTAACATAAAATTGCTGATTTTCAATATTAAAATAATAAGAGTTTGTAATACTTGTATACATTATACAATAAGAATCATTGTCATAATCTAGTAGTCAAGGTTTCTAGACACTAACATGAGAATTGAGTGTTTTATAAGCAGTTAAAAATATGACTTTGTAATATTTGTTAAAATTACCATGTAAAATCATTTTTTATAGTGTTTATGAAGTATCAGCTTAAATGACAAATATGGACGTTAGTAATGGTAAATAAGAATCATTTACTTAATCTAATTGCCTGGGTTTCATGACACTAACTTGATAATTGAGATTTTTATGAGCAGCTAAAAATATGAATTTGTAATATGAGTCAAAATTATGATATATAAGCACGTTTTATAGTGTTTATTATTAAGTATGAGCCTAAATGAAAAATATGGAAGTTAATAATGGTAAATAAGAACCATTTACTTAATATAATGGTTAGGGTTTTATGACACTACCTTTTTGTAACACTACTATTAATTTAATATCAATTAAATTCAATACCCATTACACGCACGTTGCACAAAACCATTAATATTAGCAGTGTCGTCTAGTACATTTTCAACGTAGGATGTTGATATTTTGCATAGTGGTAGAAATGTGAATTCATGTCTCAGCATATTCTATTGAATGATCTGCTGTACTGCCATCTAAAAATAAAAAATAGTCAGTTAAATATGTATAGTGTTTGGAGAATAACTTGAGAATACAGTGTTTTACAAGCAGTTCAAAGTATGACTTTGTAATGTTTGTTTAAATTATCATATCAAAATTATGATATTAAATCATTTTTTATTGTGTGTATGAAGCATCACCTTAAATGTAATATTTGAAAGTCAATTATGGAAAATTAGAATCATTTGCTTATAATCTAATGGTCAGGGTTTCATGACACTGACTTTTTGTTACACTACTATTAATTTAATATCAATTAAATTCAATACCCATTACACGCACGTTGCACAAAACCATTATTATTAGCAGTATCGTCTAGTACATTTTCAACGTAGGATATTGATATTTAGCATAGTGGTAGAAATGTGAATTCATGTCTCAGCATGTATTGAATGATCTGCTGTACTGCCATCTAAAAAAAAAATAGTAAGTTAAATATGTATAATGGTTGGAGGATAAAATGTCGCTACTAGACACCGTAAGGAGGACAACAATTTTTATATAACAACTATTACGTGGACAACACTGAATAATTTTGAAATGGAAACAGTCAAAACATAAACTAACAGACAAACTTCATTTTTATTACAAAATTCTTGAAAACAATTTACAGTTGAAACTCAAATACAAATACGAATGTAAAACTGGAAAATTAAATGAAATATAGACATAATATATAAACAGACGATAAGAAATAATAATTATGATAAGCCATAAAAGATAGTACCTACAAATATACCAGAATGTTTTGTAGAATATAAATGTACCTATTATAAGTGTGACTAAAGAATACATTTGTACAACTGAAAATTTGCTCCTTTTCAATATGAAAAAAGTGGGTATCGCTCCGCTGTATAGTAGAGATGGAGAGTAGGTCACTGGTCACTTTAATGGATGTGTTAAATTTGAATGCAACGACGGGTAGCATTGTATACGAAAAACGATTCTGAACGGAGATGATATGTCAGTCAATGATAATTAATTGGATATATTATATTATTACCTATATTTAAATTGTAATATATCGTTATTTTACGCGATTTCGTAAAAAATTATATTTCATACGCACATAAAATGTTTTCTATATTGACAATGGATTTTTTTTTTTTACGGTTACTTGAAGGAAAACTTATGGATAACCTAGTATTGGATTTTTGAACCTTAAGTATAAATCACAAAGATTTTATGAATTTTCAACTTCAAAATTCTTTGCAAATTTTCGTGATTTTGATATATTTTCTAAACATTTGAACTCTAAATGCTTATAAACAAAAATTGTGACTAACGATTTTTGATTTATTTTTTACTACGATAAGTTTCAATTATCTATAAGTAGCTTAAAAAATGTCAAAATATTTTGAAAATTTAATCGCAAATAGATAACGCTAACATAAACGTTTGTTGAAAATTTCAAGTATTTACAATGAGTCGTTTTTGAGTTACAGCAAAATCAAAAAATCGATTTTGTCTTTTCAAAGAGGGGCTGAAGTCAAAAACGAAGCATTATTACTACTCCAAAAAGTGATGACGGACACAAAAATAATACAAACATCATTGTAAAATCAATACATTCATCACTCCGTTCAGAATCTAAAAATATTAATTTGTATTATTCGTCAAAATTAACTTGTAAAATCATATTTTATAGTTTTTATGAAGTAAAAATATCAGGTTAAATGAAACATGTGCAAGTTAAAAATTATAAATTATAATCATTTTCGTAATCGAGTAGTCAAGGATCAAGACACTTACTTGTGTTAACTTCGGGCATAAAATATGAACAATTCGTTTATAATATCAAAAATCTTTATTAAATGAACAACAACTACACCCAATAGCTAAGTAAAAACAACCATCAGTTATGTTAAAAGGCCGTCCGGCGAACGGCACACAACCAACTAGTTTTACTCCGAGGCGATCGGGCATCGGCCGACGGATGTCGTCACCACTACCGCCCTCTGTCGGTGCATACATTTAATAATTTTGAGTGTTTTATAAGCAGTTTAAAATGGGAATTTGTCAAAATTATCATATAAAAACATGTATCATAGTGTATTCAAAATACCAGGTTAAATGAAACACGTGAAAGATAATAATGGTAAATTTCTTAAACTATTGTTCAAGCTTCTAAACATTAACTTAATATTTGAGTGTTTTATAAATGTTTTATAATGATCATTTAAATATAGTAAAAATAAAATATATTTATAGCATAGGTAAATTTTAAGAATAAACAATACAAGCTAAAGGTGTTTACTATTATTTTATTCAGATATTTAACAAATCTCAATTGTTTCACAGCTATTAATTTAGTATCAATTATATTCAATAACCATTGCACGCACATTGCATAAATCCAATATTATTATCAGTATCTTCTAGTCCATTTTCAACATAGGATGTTGATACTTTCCTTGGTGGTAGAAATGTGAATTCGTGTCACAGCGTTCCTTGATTGATCTGATATACTGCCAACTGAAAAAATGTAGTAAGTTAATAATGTATAACGGTTGGAGAATAACTTGAGAATATAGTGTTTTACAGGCAGTTCAAAGTATGAATTTGTAATATTAGTCAATATTATCATATAAAAAACATGTTTTATAGTGTTAATGAAGTATCAGCTTAAATGACAAATATGGATGTTAGTAATGGTAAATAACAATCATGTACTAAATCTAATTGTCTAGGTTTCACGAAACTAACTTGATAATTGAGATTTTTATGAGCAGCTAAAAATATGAATTTGTAATATGAGTCAAAATTATGATATATAAGCACGTTTTATAGTGTTTATTATTAAGTATGAGCCTAAATGAAATATATGGAAGTTAATAATGGTAAATAAGAACCATTTACTTAATATAATGGTTAGGGTATTATGACACTACCTTTTTGTAACACTACTATTAATTGAATATCAATTACATTCAATACCCATTACACGCACGTTGCATTAAACCATTAATATTAGCAGTACCTTCTATTCCATTTTCAACGGAAGATGTTGTAACTTTCCCAAGCGATAGAAATGTTAATTCATGGTCTCAGCATATTCTATTGAATGATCTGCTGTACTGCCATCTAAAACACAAAGTAGTCAGTTAAATATGTATAATGGTTAAAGAAATAATTATAATGCTTAGCAACAAAAGAGATAGTACAAATCTACCAGAATGTTTTGTTGAGTTTTAATGTAAAACAAAATAGAAGTAAAGAATACACTTGTACATTAACATAAAATTGCTGATTTTCAATATTAAAATAATAAGAGTTTGTAATACTTGTATACATTATACAATAAGAATCATTGTCATAATCTAGTAGTCAAGGTTTCTAGACACTAACATGAGAATTGAGTGTTTTATAAGCAGTTAAAAATATGACTTTGTAATATTTGTTAAAATTACCATGTAAAATCATTTTTTATAGTGTTTATGAAGTATCAGCTTAAATGACAAATATGGACGTTAGTAATGGTAAATAAGAATCATTTACTTAATCTAATTGCCTGGGTTTCATGACACTAACTTGATAATTGAGATTTTTATGAGCAGCTAAAAATATGAATTTGTAATACGAGTCAAAATTATGATATATAAGCACGTTTTATAGTGTTTATTATTAAGTATGAGCCTAAATGAAAAATATGGAAGTTAATAATGGTAAATAAGAACCATTTACTTAATATAATGGTTAGGGTTTTATGACACTACCTTTTTGTAACACTACTATTAATTTAATATCAATTAAATTCAATACCCATTACACGCACGTTGCACAAAACCATTAATATTAGCAGTGTCGTCTAGTACATTTTCAACGTAGGATGTTGATATTTTGCATAGTGGTAGAAATGTGAATTCATGTCTCAGCATATTCTATTGAATGATCTGCTGTACTGCCATCTAAAAATAAAAAATAGTCAGTTAAATATGTATAGTGTTTGGAGAATAACTTGAGAATACAGTGTTTTACAAGCAGTTCAAAGTATGACTTTGTAATGTTTGTTTAAATTATCATATCAAAATTATGATATTAAATCATTTTTTATTGTGTGTATGAAGCATCACCTTAAATGTAATATTTGAAAGTCAATTATGGACAATTAGAATCATTTGCTTATAATCTAATGGTCAGGGTTTCATGACACTGACTTTTTGTTACACTACTATTAATTTAATATCAATTAAATTCAATACCCATTACACGCACGTTGCACAAAACCATTATTATTAGCAGTATCGTCTAGTACATTTTCAACGTAGGATATTGATATTTAGCATAGTGGTAGAAATGTGAATTCATGTCTCAGCATGTATTGAATGATCTGCTGTACTGCCATCTAAAAAAAAAATAGTAAGTTAAATATGTATAATGGTTGGAGGATAAAATGTCGCTACTAGACACCGTAAGGAGGACAACAATTTTTATATAACAACTATTACGTGGACAACACTGAATAATTTTGAAATGGAAACAGTCAAAACATAAACTAACAGACAAACTTCATTTTTATTACAAAATTCTTGAAAACAATTTACAGTTGAAACTCAAATACAAATACGAATGTAAAACTGGAAAATTAAATGAAATATAGACATAATATATAAACAGACGATAAGAAATAATAATTATGATAAGCCATAAAAGATAGTACCTACAAATATACCAGAATGTTTTGTAGAATATAAATGTACCTATTATAAGTGTGACTAAAGAATACATTTGTACAACTGAAAATTTGCTCCTTTTCAATATGAAAAAAGTGGGTATCGCTCCGCTGTATAGTAGAGATGGAGAGTAGGTCACTGGTCACTTTAATGGATGTGTTAAATTTGAATGCAACGACGGGTAGCATTGTATACGAAAAACGATTCTGAACGGAGATGATATGTCAGTCAATGATAATTAATTGGATATATTATATTATTACCTATATTTAAATTGTAATATATCGTTATTTTACGCGATTTCGTAAAAAATTATATTTCATACGCACATAAAATGTTTTCTATATTGACAATGGATTTTTTTTTTTTACGGTTACTTGAAGGAAAACTTATGGATAACCTAGTATTGGATTTTTGAACCTTAAGTATAAATCACAAAGATTTTATGAATTTTCAACTTCAAAATTCTTTGCAAATTTTCGTGATTTTGATATATTTTCTAAACATTTGAACTCTAAATGCTTATAAACAAAAATTGTGACTAACGATTTTTGATTTATTTTTTACTACGATAAGTTTCAATTATCTATAAGTAGCTTAAAAAATGTCAAAATATTTTGAAAATTTAATCGCAAATAGATAACGCTAACATAAACGTTTGTTGAAAATTTCAAGTATTTACAATGAGTCGTTTTTGAGTTACAGCAAAATCAAAAAATCGATTTTGTCTTTTCAAAGAGGGGCTGAAGTCAAAAACGAAGCATTATTACTACTCCAAAAAGTGATGACGGACACAAAAATAATACAAACATCATTGTAAAATCAATACATTCATCACTCCGTTCAGAATCTAAAAATATTAATTTGTATTATTCGTCAAAATTAACTTGTAAAATCATATTTTATAGTTTTTATGAAGTAAAAATATCAGGTTAAATGAAACATGTGCAAGTTAAAAATTATAAATTATAATCATTTTCGTAATCGAGTAGTCAAGGATCAAGACACTTACTTGTGTTAACTTCGGGCATAAAATATGAACAATTCGTTTATAATATCAAAAATCTTTATTAAATGAACAACAACTACACCCAATAGCTAAGTAAAAACAACCATCAGTTATGTTAAAAGGCCGTCCGGCGAACGGCACACAACCAACTAGTTTTACTCCGAGGCGATCGGGCATCGGCCGACGGATGTCGTCACCACTACCGCCCTCTGTCGGTGCATACATTTAATAATTTTGAGTGTTTTATAAGCAGTTTAAAATGGGAATTTGTCAAAATTATCATATAAAAACATGTATCATAGTGTATTCAAAATACCAGGTTAAATGAAACACGTGAAAGATAATAATGGTAAATTTCTTAAACTATTGTTCAAGCTTCTAAACATTAACTTAATATTTGAGTGTTTTATAAATGTTTTATAATGATCATTTAAATATAGTAAAAATAAAATATATTTATAGCATAGGTAAATTTTAAGAATAAACAATACAAGCTAAAGGTGTTTACTATTATTTTATTCAGATATTTAACAAATCTCAATTGTTTCACAGCTATTAATTTAGTATCAATTATATTCAATAACCATTGCACGCACATTGCATAAATCCAATATTATTATCAGTATCTTCTAGTCCATTTTCAACATAGGATGTTGATACTTTCCTTGGTGGTAGAAATGTGAATTCGTGTCACAGCGTTCCTTGATTGATCTGATATACTGCCAACTGAAAAAATGTAGTAAGTTAATAATGTATAACGGTTGGAGAATAACTTGAGAATATAGTGTTTTACAGGCAGTTCAAAGTATGAATTTGTAATATTAGTCAATATTATCATATAAAAAACATGTTTTATAGTGTTAATGAAGTATCAGCTTAAATGACAAATATGGATGTTAGTAATGGTAAATAACAATCATGTACTAAATCTAATTGTCTAGGTTTCACGAAACTAACTTGATAATTGAGATTTTTATGAGCAGCTAAAAATATGAATTTGTAATATGAGTCAAAATTATGATATATAAGCACGTTTTATAGTGTTTATTATTAAGTATGAGCCTAAATGAAATATATGGAAGTTAATAATGGTAAATAAGAACCATTTACTTAATATAATGGTTAGGGTATTATGACACTACCTTTTTGTAACACTACTATTAATTGAATACCAATTACATTCAATACCCATTACACGCACGTTGCATAAAACCATTAATATTAGCAGTACCTTCTATTCCATTTTCAACGGAAGATGTTGTAACTTTCCCAAGCGATAGAAATGTTAATTCATGGTCTCAGCATGCCTCGAGTGATCTGCTATACTGCCATCTAAAACACAAAGTAGTCAGTTAAATATGTATAATGGTTAAAGAAATAATTATAATGCTTAGCAACAAAAGAGATAGTACAAATCTACCAGAATGTTTTGTTGAGTTTTAATGTAAAACAAAATAGAAGTAAAGAATACACTTGTACATTAACATAAAATTGCTGATTTTCAATATTAAAATAATAAGAGTTTGTAATACTTGTATACATTATACAATAAGAATCATTGTCATAATCTAGTAGTCAAGGTTTCTAGACACTAACATGAGAATTGAGTGTTTTATAAGCAGTTAAAAATATGACTTTGTAATATTTGTTAAAATTACCATGTAAAATCATTTTTTATAGTGTTTATGAAGTATCAGCTTAAATGACAAATATGGACGTTAGTAATGGTAAATAAGAATCATTTACTTAATCTAATTGTCTAGGTTTCATGACACTAACTTGATAATTGAGATTTTTATGAGCAGCTAAAAATATGAATTTGTAATATGAGTCAAAATTATGATATATAAGCACGTTTTATAGTGTTTATTATTAAGTATGAGCCTAAATGAAAAATATGGAAGTTAATAATGGTAAATAAGAACCATTTACTTAATATAATGGTTAGGGTTTTATGACACTACCTTTTTGTAACACTACTATTAATTTAATATCAATTAAATTCAATACCCATTACACGCACGTTGCACAAAACCATTAATATTAGCAGTGTCGTCTAGTACATTTTCAACGTAGGATGTTGATATTTTGCATAGTGGTAGAAATGTGAATTCATGTCTCAGCATATTCTATTGAATGATCTGCTGTACTGCCATCTAAAAATAAAAAATAGTCAGTTAAATATGTATAGTGTTTGGAGAATAACTTGAGAATACAGTGTTTTACAAGCAGTTCAAAGTATGACTTTGTAATGTTTGTTTAAATTATCATATCAAAATTATGATATTAAATCATTTTTTATTGTGTGTATGAAGCATCACCTTAAATGTAATATTTGAAAGTCAATTATGGAAAATTAGAATCATTTGCTTATAATCTAATGGTCAGGGTTTCATGACACTGACTTTTTGTTACACTACTATTAATTTAATATCAATTAAATTCAATACCCATTACACGCACGTTGCACAAAACCATTATTATTAGCAGTATCGTCTAGTACATTTTCAACGTAGGATATTGATATTTAGCATAGTGGTAGAAATGTGAATTCATGTCTCAGCATGTATTGAATGATCTGCTGTACTGCCATCTAAAAAAAAAATAGTAAGTTAAATATGTATAATGGTTGGAGGATAAAATGTCGCTACTAGACACCGTAAGGAGGACAACAATTTTTATATAACAACTATTACGTGGACAACACTGAATAATTTTGAAATGGAAACAGTCAAAACATAAACTAACAGACAAACTTCATTTTTATTACAAAATTCTTGAAAACAATTTACAGTTGAAACTCAAATACAAATACGAATGTAAAACTGGAAAATTAAATGAAATATAGACATAATATATAAACAGACGATAAGAAATAATAATTATGATAAGCCATAAAAGATAGTACCTACAAATATACCAGAATGTTTTGTAGAATATAAATGTACCTATTATAAGTGTGACTAAAGAATACATTTGTACAACTGAAAATTTGCTCCTTTTCAATATGAAAAAAGTGGGTATCGCTCCGCTGTATAGTAGAGATGGAGAGTAGGTCACTGGTCACTTTAATGGATGTGTTAAATTTGAATGCAACGACGGGTAGCATTGTATACGAAAAACGATTCTGAACGGAGATGATATGTCAGTCAATGATAATTAATTGGATATATTATATTATTACCTATATTTAAATTGTAATATATCGTTATTTTACGCGATTTCGTAAAAAATTATATTTCATACGCACATAAAATGTTTTCTATATTGACAATGGATTTTTTTTTTTTACGGTTACTTGAAGGAAAACTTATGGATAACCTAGTATTGGATTTTTGAACCTTAAGTATAAATCACAAAGATTTTATGAATTTTCAACTTCAAAATTCTTTGCAAATTTTCGTGATTTTGATATATTTTCTAAACATTTGAACTCTAAATGCTTATAAACAAAAATTGTGACTAACGATTTTTGATTTATTTTTTACTACGATAAGTTTCAATTATCTATAAGTAGCTTAAAAAATGTCAAAATATTTTGAAAATTTAATCGCAAATAGATAACGCTAACATAAACGTTTGTTGAAAATTTCAAGTATTTACAATGAGTCGTTTTTGAGTTACAGCAAAATCAAAAAATCGATTTTGTCTTTTCAAAGAGGGGCTGAAGTCAAAAACGAAGCATTATTACTACTCCAAAAAGTGATGACGGACACAAAAATAATACAAACATCATTGTAAAATCAATACATTCATCACTCCGTTCAGAATCTAAAAATATTAATTTGTATTATTCGTCAAAATTAACTTGTAAAATCATATTTTATAGTTTTTATGAAGTAAAAATATCAGGTTAAATGAAACATGTGCAAGTTAAAAATTATAAATTATAATCATTTTCGTAATCGAGTAGTCAAGGATCAAGACACTTACTTGTGTTAACTTCGGGCATAAAATATGAACAATTCGTTTATAATATCAAAAATCTTTATTAAATGAACAACAACTACACCCAATAGCTAAGTAAAAACAACCATCAGTTATGTTAAAAGGCCGTCCGGCGAACGGCACACAACCAACTAGTTTTACTCCGAGGCGATCGGGCATCGGCCGACGGATGTCGTCACCACTACCGCCCTCTGTCGGTGCATACATTTAATAATTTTGAGTGTTTTATAAGCAGTTTAAAATGGGAATTTGTCAAAATTATCATATAAAAACATGTATCATAGTGTATTCAAAATACCAGGTTAAATGAAACACGTGAAAGATAATAATGGTAAATTTCTTAAACTATTGTTCAAGCTTCTAAACATTAACTTAATATTTGAGTGTTTTATAAATGTTTTATAATGATCATTTAAATATAGTAAAAATAAAATATATTTATAGCATAGGTAAATTTTAAGAATAAACAATACAAGCTAAAGGTGTTTACTATTATTTTATTCAGATATTTAACAAATCTCAATTGTTTCACAGCTATTAATTTAGTATCAATTATATTCAATAACCATTGCACGCACATTGCATAAATCCAATATTATTATCAGTATCTTCTAGTCCATTTTCAACATAGGATGTTGATACTTTCCTTGGTGGTAGAAATGTGAATTCGTGTCACAGCGTTCCTTGATTGATCTGATATACTGCCAACTGAAAAAATGTAGTAAGTTAATAATGTATAACGGTTGGAGAATAACTTGAGAATATAGTGTTTTACAGGCAGTTCAAAGTATGAATTTGTAATATTAGTCAATATTATCATATAAAAAACATGTTTTATAGTGTTAATGAAGTATCAGCTTAAATGACAAATATGGATGTTAGTAATGGTAAATAACAATCATGTACTAAATCTAATTGTCTAGGTTTCACGAAACTAACTTGATAATTGAGATTTTTATGAGCAGCTAAAAATATGAATTTGTAATATGAGTCAAAATTATGATATATAAGCACGTTTTATAGTGTTTATTATTAAGTATGAGCCTAAATGAAATATATGGAAGTTAATAATGGTAAATAAGAACCATTTACTTAATATAATGGTTAGGGTATTATGACACTACCTTTTTGTAACACTACTATTAATTGAATACCAATTACATTCAATACCCATTACACGCACGTTGCATAAAACCATTAATATTAGCAGTACCTTCTATTCCATTTTCAACGGAAGATGTTGTAACTTTCCCAAGCGATAGAAATGTTAATTCATGGTCTCAGCATGCCTCGAGTGATCTGCTATACTGCCATCTAAAACACAAAGTAGTCAGTTAAATATGTATAATGGTTAAAGAAATAATTATAATGCTTAGCAACAAAAGAGATAGTACAAATCTACCAGAATGTTTTGTTGAGTTTTAATGTAAAACAAAATAGAAGTAAAGAATACACTTGTACATTAACATAAAATTGCTGATTTTCAATATTAAAATAATAAGAGTTTGTAATACTTGTATACATTATACAATAAGAATCATTGTCATAATCTAGTAGTCAAGGTTTCTAGACACTAACATGAGAATTGAGTGTTTTATAAGCAGTTAAAAATATGACTTTGTAATATTTGTTAAAATTACCATGTAAAATCATTTTTTATAGTGTTTATGAAGTATCAGCTTAAATGACAAATATGGACGTTAGTAATGGTAAATAAGAATCATTTACTTAATCTAATTGTCTAGGTTTCATGACACTAACTTGATAATTGAGATTTTTATGAGCAGCTAAAAATATGAATTTGTAATATGAGTCAAAATTATGATATATAAGCACGTTTTATAGTGTTTATTATTAAGTATGAGCCTAAATGAAAAATATGGAAGTTAATAATGGTAAATAAGAACCATTTACTTAATATAATGGTTAGGGTTTTATGACACTACCTTTTTGTAACACTACTATTAATTTAATATCAATTAAATTCAATACCCATTACACGCACGTTGCACAAAACCATTAATATTAGCAGTGTCGTCTAGTACATTTTCAACGTAGGATGTTGATATTTTGCATAGTGGTAGAAATGTGAATTCATGTCTCAGCATATTCTATTGAATGATCTGCTGTACTGCCATCTAAAAATAAAAAATAGTCAGTTAAATATGTATAGTGTTTGGAGAATAACTTGAGAATACAGTGTTTTACAAGCAGTTCAAAGTATGACTTTGTAATGTTTGTTTAAATTATCATATCAAAATTATGATATTAAATCATTTTTTATTGTGTGTATGAAGCATCACCTTAAATGTAATATTTGAAAGTCAATTATGGAAAATTAGAATCATTTGCTTATAATCTAATGGTCAGGGTTTCATGACACTGACTTTTTGTTACACTACTATTAATTTAATATCAATTAAATTCAATACCCATTACACGCACGTTGCACAAAACCATTATTATTAGCAGTATCGTCTAGTACATTTTCAACGTAGGATATTGATATTTAGCATAGTGGTAGAAATGTGAATTCATGTCTCAGCATGTATTGAATGATCTGCTGTACTGCCATCTAAAAAAAAAATAGTAAGTTAAATATGTATAATGGTTGGAGGATAAAATGTCGCTACTAGACACCGTAAGGAGGACAACAATTTTTATATAACAACTATTACGTGGACAACACTGAATAATTTTGAAATGGAAACAGTCAAAACATAAACTAACAGACAAACTTCATTTTTATTACAAAATTCTTGAAAACAATTTACAGTTGAAACTCAAATACAAATACGAATGTAAAACTGGAAAATTAAATGAAATATAGACATAATATATAAACAGACGATAAGAAATAATAATTATGATAAGCCATAAAAGATAGTACCTACAAATATACCAGAATGTTTTGTAGAATATAAATGTACCTATTATAAGTGTGACTAAAGAATACATTTGTACAACTGAAAATTTGCTCCTTTTCAATATGAAAAAAGTGGGTATCGCTCCGCTGTATAGTAGAGATGGAGAGTAGGTCACTGGTCACTTTAATGGATGTGTTAAATTTGAATGCAACGACGGGTAGCATTGTATACGAAAAACGATTCTGAACGGAGATGATATGTCAGTCAATGATAATTAATTGGATATATTATATTATTACCTATATTTAAATTGTAATATATCGTTATTTTACGCGATTTCGTAAAAAATTATATTTCATACGCACATAAAATGTTTTCTATATTGACAATGGATTTTTTTTTTTTACGGTTACTTGAAGGAAAACTTATGGATAACCTAGTATTGGATTTTTGAACCTTAAGTATAAATCACAAAGATTTTATGAATTTTCAACTTCAAAATTCTTTGCAAATTTTCGTGATTTTGATATATTTTCTAAACATTTGAACTCTAAATGCTTATAAACAAAAATTGTGACTAACGATTTTTGATTTATTTTTTACTACGATAAGTTTCAATTATCTATAAGTAGCTTAAAAAATGTCAAAATATTTTGAAAATTTAATCGCAAATAGATAACGCTAACATAAACGTTTGTTGAAAATTTCAAGTATTTACAATGAGTCGTTTTTGAGTTACAGCAAAATCAAAAAATCGATTTTGTCTTTTCAAAGAGGGGCTGAAGTCAAAAACGAAGCATTATTACTACTCCAAAAAGTGATGACGGACACAAAAATAATACAAACATCATTGTAAAATCAATACATTCATCACTCCGTTCAGAATCTAAAAATATTAATTTGTATTATTCGTCAAAATTAACTTGTAAAATCATATTTTATAGTTTTTATGAAGTAAAAATATCAGGTTAAATGAAACATGTGCAAGTTAAAAATTATAAATTATAATCATTTTCGTAATCGAGTAGTCAAGGATCAAGACACTTACTTGTGTTAACTTCGGGCATAAAATATGAACAATTCGTTTATAATATCAAAAATCTTTATTAAATGAACAACAACTACACCCAATAGCTAAGTAAAAACAACCATCAGTTATGTTAAAAGGCCGTCCGGCGAACGGCACACAACCAACTAGTTTTACTCCGAGGCGATCGGGCATCGGCCGACGGATGTCGTCACCACTACCGCCCTCTGTCGGTGCATACATTTAATAATTTTGAGTGTTTTATAAGCAGTTTAAAATGGGAATTTGTCAAAATTATCATATAAAAACATGTATCATAGTGTATTCAAAATACCAGGTTAAATGAAACACGTGAAAGATAATAATGGTAAATTTCTTAAACTATTGTTCAAGCTTCTAAACATTAACTTAATATTTGAGTGTTTTATAAATGTTTTATAATGATCATTTAAATATAGTAAAAATAAAATATATTTATAGCATAGGTAAATTTTAAGAATAAACAATACAAGCTAAAGGTGTTTACTATTATTTTATTCAGATATTTAACAAATCTCAATTGTTTCACAGCTATTAATTAAGTATTAATTACATTCAATACCCATTACACGCACGTTGCATAAAACCATTAATATTAGCAGTACCTTCTATTCCATTTTCAACGGAAGATGTTGTAACTTTCCCAAGCGATAGAAATGTTAATTCATGGTCTCAGCATGCCTCGAGTGATCTGCTATACTGCCATCTAAAACACAAAGTAGTCAGTTAAATATGTATAATGGTTAAAGAAATAATTATAATGCTTAGCAACAAAAGAGATAGTACAAATCTACCAGAATGTTTTGTTGAGTTTTAATGTAAAACAAAATAGAAGTAAAGAATACACTTGTACATTAACATAAAATTGCTGATTTTCAATATTAAAATAATAAGAGTTTGTAATACTTGTATACATTATACAATAAGAATCATTGTCATAATCTAGTAGTCAAGGTTTCTAGACACTAACATGAGAATTGAGTGTTTTATAAGCAGTTAAAAATATGACTTTGTAATATTTGTTAAAATTACCATGTAAAATCATTTTTTATAGTGTTTATGAAGTATCAGCTTAAATGACAAATATGGACGTTAGTAATGGTAAATAAGAATCATTTACTTAATCTAATTGTCTAGGTTTCATGACACTAACTTGATAATTGAGATTTTTATGAGCAGCTAAAAATATGAATTTGTAATATGAGTCAAAATTATGATATATAAGCACGTTTTATAGTGTTTATTATTAAGTATGAGCCTAAATGAAAAATATGGAAGTTAATAATGGTAAATAAGAACCATTTACTTAATATAATGGTTAGGGTTTTATGACACTACCTTTTTGTAACACTACTATTAATTTAATATCAATTAAATTCAATACCCATTACACGCACGTTGCACAAAACCATTAATATTAGCAGTGTCGTCTAGTACATTTTCAACGTAGGATGTTGATATTTTGCATAGTGGTAGAAATGTGAATTCATGTCTCAGCATATTCTATTGAATGATCTGCTGTACTGCCATCTAAAAATAAAAAATAGTCAGTTAAATATGTATAGTGTTTGGAGAATAACTTGAGAATACAGTGTTTTACAAGCAGTTCAAAGTATGACTTTGTAATGTTTGTTTAAATTATCATATCAAAATTATGATATTAAATCATTTTTTATTGTGTGTATGAAGCATCACCTTAAATGTAATATTTGAAAGTCAATTATGGAAAATTAGAATCATTTGCTTATAATCTAATGGTCAGGGTTTCATGACACTGACTTTTTGTTACACTACTATTAATTTAATATCAATTAAATTCAATACCCATTACACGCACGTTGCACAAAACCGTTATTATTAGCAGTATCGTCTAGTACATTTTCAACGTAGGATATTGATATTTAGCATAGTGGTAGAAATGTGAATTCATGTCTCAGCATGTATTGAATGATCTGCTGTACTGCCATCTAAAAAAAAAATAGTAAGTTAAATATGTATAATGGTTGGAGGATAAAATGTCGCTACTAGACACCGTAAGGAGGACAACAATTTTTATATAACAACTATTACGTGGACAACACTGAATAATTTTGAAATGGAAACAGTCAAAACATAAACTAACAGACAAACTTCATTTTTATTACAAAATTCTTGAAAACAATTTACAGTTGAAACTCAAATACAAATACGAATGTAAAACTGGAAAATTAAATGAAATATAGACATAATATATAAACAGACGATAAGAAATAATAATTATGATAAGCCATAAAAGATAGTACCTACAAATATACCAGAATGTTTTGTAGAATATAAATGTACCTATTATAAGTGTGACTAAAGAATACATTTGTACAACTGAAAATTTGCTCCTTTTCAATATGAAAAAAGTGGGTATCGCTCCGCTGTATAGTAGAGATGGAGAGTAGGTCACTGGTCACTTTAATGGATGTGTTAAATTTGAATGCAACGACGGGTAGCATTGTATACGAAAAACGATTCTGAACGGAGATGATATGTCAGTCAATGATAATTAATTGGATATATTATATTATTACCTATATTTAAATTGTAATATATCGTTATTTTACGCGATTTCGTAAAAAATTATATTTCATACGCACATAAAATGTTTTCTATATTGACAATGGATTTTTTTTTTTTACGGTTACTTGAAGGAAAACTTATGGATAACCTAGTATTGGATTTTTGAACCTTAAGTATAAATCACAAAGATTTTATGAATTTTCAACTTCAAAATTCTTTGCAAATTTTCGTGATTTTGATATATTTTCTAAACATTTGAACTCTAAATGCTTATAAACAAAAATTGTGACTAACGATTTTTGATTTATTTTTTACTACGATAAGTTTCAATTATCTATAAGTAGCTTAAAAAATGTCAAAATATTTTGAAAATTTAATCGCAAATAGATAACGCTAACATAAACGTTTGTTGAAAATTTCAAGTATTTACAATGAGTCGTTTTTGAGTTACAGCAAAATCAAAAAATCGATTTTGTCTTTTCAAAGAGGGGCTGAAGTCAAAAACGAAGCATTATTACTACTCCAAAAAGTGATGACGGACACAAAAATAATACAAACATCATTGTAAAATCAATACATTCATCACTCCGTTCAGAATCTAAAAATATTAATTTGTATTATTCGTCAAAATTAACTTGTAAAATCATATTTTATAGTTTTTATGAAGTAAAAATATCAGGTTAAATGAAACATGTGCAAGTTAAAAATTATAAATTATAATCATTTTCGTAATCGAGTAGTCAAGGATCAAGACACTTACTTGTGTTAACTTCGGGCATAAAATATGAACAATTCGTTTATAATATCAAAAATCTTTATTAAATGAACAACAACTACACCCAATAGCTAAGTAAAAACAACCATCAGTTATGTTAAAAGGCCGTCCGGCGAACGGCACACAACCAACTAGTTTTACTCCGAGGCGATCGGGCATCGGCCGACGGATGTCGTCACCACTACCGCCCTCTGTCGGTGCATACATTTAATAATTTTGAGTGTTTTATAAGCAGTTTAAAATGGGAATTTGTCAAAATTATCATATAAAAACATGTATCATAGTGTATTCAAAATACCAGGTTAAATGAAACACGTGAAAGATAATAATGGTAAATTTCTTAAACTATTGTTCAAGCTTCTAAACATTAACTTAATATTTGAGTGTTTTATAAATGTTTTATAATGATCATTTAAATATAGTAAAAATAAAATATATTTATAGCATAGGTAAATTTTAAGAATAAACAATACAAGCTAAAGGTGTTTACTATTATTTTATTCAGATATTTAACAAATCTCAATTGTTTCACAGCTATTAATTAAGTATTAATTACATTCAATACCCATTACACGCACGTTGCATAAAACCATTAATATTAGCAGTACCTTCTATTCCATTTTCAACGGAAGATGTTGTAACTTTCCCAAGCGATAGAAATGTTAATTCATGGTCTCAGCATGCCTCGAGTGATCTGCTATACTGCCATCTAAAACACAAAGTAGTCAGTTAAATATGTATAATGGTTAAAGAAATAATTATAATGCTTAGCAACAAAAGAGATAGTACAAATCTACCAGAATGTTTTGTTGAGTTTTAATGTAAAACAAAATAGAAGTAAAGAATACACTTGTACATTAACATAAAATTGCTGATTTTCAATATTAAAATAATAAGAGTTTGTAATACTTGTATACATTATACAATAAGAATCATTGTCATAATCTAGTAGTCAAGGTTTCTAGACACTAACATGAGAATTGAGTGTTTTATAAGCAGTTAAAAATATGACTTTGTAATATTTGTTAAAATTACCATGTAAAATCATTTTTTATAGTGTTTATGAAGTATCAGCTTAAATGACAAATATGGACGTTAGTAATGGTAAATAAGAATCATTTACTTAATCTAATTGTCTAGGTTTCATGACACTAACTTGATAATTGAGATTTTTATGAGCAGCTAAAAATATGAATTTGTAATATGAGTCAAAATTATGATATATAAGCACGTTTTATAGTGTTTATTATTAAGTATGAGCCTAAATGAAAAATATGGAAGTTAATAATGGTAAATAAGAACCATTTACTTAATATAATGGTTAGGGTTTTATGACACTACCTTTTTGTAACACTACTATTAATTTAATATCAATTAAATTCAATACCCATTACACGCACGTTGCACAAAACCATTAATATTAGCAGTGTCGTCTAGTACATTTTCAACGTAGGATGTTGATATTTTGCATAGTGGTAGAAATGTGAATTCATGTCTCAGCATATTCTATTGAATGATCTGCTGTACTGCCATCTAAAAATAAAAAATAGTCAGTTAAATATGTATAGTGTTTGGAGAATAACTTGAGAATACAGTGTTTTACAAGCAGTTCAAAGTATGACTTTGTAATGTTTGTTTAAATTATCATATCAAAATTATGATATTAAATCATTTTTTATTGTGTGTATGAAGCATCACCTTAAATGTAATATTTGAAAGTCAATTATGGAAAATTAGAATCATTTGCTTATAATCTAATGGTCAGGGTTTCATGACACTGACTTTTTGTTACACTACTATTAATTTAATATCAATTAAATTCAATACCCATTACACGCACGTTGCACAAAACCATTATTATTAGCAGTATCGTCTAGTACATTTTCAACGTAGGATATTGATATTTAGCATAGTGGTAGAAATGTGAATTCATGTCTCAGCATGTATTGAATGATCTGCTGTACTGCCATCTAAAAAAAAAATAGTAAGTTAAATATGTATAATGGTTGGAGGATAAAATGTCGCTACTAGACACCGTAAGGAGGACAACAATTTTTATATAACAACTATTACGTGGACAACACTGAATAATTTTGAAATGGAAACAGTCAAAACATAAACTAACAGACAAACTTCATTTTTATTACAAAATTCTTGAAAACAATTTACAGTTGAAACTCAAATACAAATACGAATGTAAAACTGGAAAATTAAATGAAATATAGACATAATATATAAACAGACGATAAGAAATAATAATTATGATAAGCCATAAAAGATAGTACCTACAAATATACCAGAATGTTTTGTAGAATATAAATGTACCTATTATAAGTGTGACTAAAGAATACATTTGTACAACTGAAAATTTGCTCCTTTTCAATATGAAAAAAGTGGGTATCGCTCCGCTGTATAGTAGAGATGGAGAGTAGGTCACTGGTCACTTTAATGGATGTGTTAAATTTGAATGCAACGACGGGTAGCATTGTATACGAAAAACGATTCTGAACGGAGATGATATGTCAGTCAATGATAATTAATTGGATATATTATATTATTACCTATATTTAAATTGTAATATATCGTTATTTTACGCGATTTCGTAAAAAATTATATTTCATACGCACATAAAATGTTTTCTATATTGACAATGGATTTTTTTTTTTTACGGTTACTTGAAGGAAAACTTATGGATAACCTAGTATTGGATTTTTGAACCTTAAGTATAAATCACAAAGATTTTATGAATTTTCAACTTCAAAATTCTTTGCAAATTTTCGTGATTTTGATATATTTTCTAAACATTTGAACTCTAAATGCTTATAAACAAAAATTGTGACTAACGATTTTTGATTTATTTTTTACTACGATAAGTTTCAATTATCTATAAGTAGCTTAAAAAATGTCAAAATATTTTGAAAATTTAATCGCAAATAGATAACGCTAACATAAACGTTTGTTGAAAATTTCAAGTATTTACAATGAGTCGTTTTTGAGTTACAGCAAAATCAAAAAATCGATTTTGTCTTTTCAAAGAGGGGCTGAAGTCAAAAACGAAGCATTATTACTACTCCAAAAAGTGATGACGGACACAAAAATAATACAAACATCATTGTAAAATCAATACATTCATCACTCCGTTCAGAATCTAAAAATATTAATTTGTATTATTCGTCAAAATTAACTTGTAAAATCATATTTTATAGTTTTTATGAAGTAAAAATATCAGGTTAAATGAAACATGTGCAAGTTAAAAATTATAAATTATAATCATTTTCGTAATCGAGTAGTCAAGGATCAAGACACTTACTTGTGTTAACTTCGGGCATAAAATATGAACAATTCGTTTATAATATCAAAAATCTTTATTAAATGAACAACAACTACACCCAATAGCTAAGTAAAAACAACCATCAGTTATGTTAAAAGGCCGTCCGGCGAACGGCACACAACCAACTAGTTTTACTCCGAGGCGATCGGGCATCGGCCGACGGATGTCGTCACCACTACCGCCCTCTGTCGGTGCATACATTTAATAATTTTGAGTGTTTTATAAGCAGTTTAAAATGGGAATTTGTCAAAATTATCATATAAAAACATGTATCATAGTGTATTCAAAATACCAGGTTAAATGAAACACGTGAAAGATAATAATGGTAAATTTCTTAAACTATTGTTCAAGCTTCTAAACATTAACTTAATATTTGAGTGTTTTATAAATGTTTTATAATGATCATTTAAATATAGTAAAAATAAAATATATTTATAGCATAGGTAAATTTTAAGAATAAACAATACAAGCTAAAGGTGTTTACTATTATTTTATTCAGATATTTAACAAATCTCAATTGTTTCACAGCTATTAATTTAGTATCAATTATATTCAATAACCATTGCACGCACATTGCATAAATCCAATATTATTATCAGTATCTTCTAGTCCATTTTCAACATAGGATGTTGATACTTTCCTTGGTGGTAGAAATGTGAATTCGTGTCACAGCGTTCCTTGATTGATCTGATATACTGCCAACTGAAAAAATGTAGTAAGTTAATAATGTATAACGGTTGGAGAATAACTTGAGAATATAGTGTTTTACAGGCAGTTCAAAGTATGAATTTGTAATATTAGTCAATATTATCATATAAAAAACATGTTTTATAGTGTTAATGAAGTATCAGCTTAAATGACAAATATGGATGTTAGTAATGGTAAATAACAATCATGTACTAAATCTAATTGTCTAGGTTTCACGAAACTAACTTGATAATTGAGATTTTTATGAGCAGCTAAAAATATGAATTTGTAATATGAGTCAAAATTATGATATATAAGCACGTTTTATAGTGTTTATTATTAAGTATGAGCCTAAATGAAATATATGGAAGTTAATAATGGTAAATAAGAACCATTTACTTAATATAATGGTTAGGGTATTATGACACTACCTTTTTGTAACACTACTATTAATTGAATACCAATTACATTCAATACCCATTACACGCACGTTGCATAAAACCATTAATATTAGCAGTACCTTCTATTCCATTTTCAACGGAAGATGTTGTAACTTTCCCAAGCGATAGAAATGTTAATTCATGGTCTCAGCATGCCTCGAGTGATCTGCTATACTGCCATCTAAAACACAAAGTAGTCAGTTAAATATGTATAATGGTTAAAGAAATAATTATAATGCTTAGCAACAAAAGAGATAGTACAAATCTACCAGAATGTTTTGTTGAGTTTTAATGTAAAACAAAATAGAAGTAAAGAATACACTTGTACATTAACATAAAATTGCTGATTTTCAATATTAAAATAATAAGAGTTTGTAATACTTGTATACATTATACAATAAGAATCATTGTCATAATCTAGTAGTCAAGGTTTCTAGACACTAACATGAGAATTGAGTGTTTTATAAGCAGTTAAAAATATGACTTTGTAATATTTGTTAAAATTACCATGTAAAATCATTTTTTATAGTGTTTATGAAGTATCAGCTTAAATGACAAATATGGACGTTAGTAATGGTAAATAAGAATCATTTACTTAATCTAATTGTCTAGGTTTCATGACACTAACTTGATAATTGAGATTTTTATGAGCAGCTAAAAATATGAATTTGTAATATGAGTCAAAATTATGATATATAAGCACGTTTTATAGTGTTTATTATTAAGTATGAGCCTAAATGAAAAATATGGAAGTTAATAATGGTAAATAAGAACCATTTACTTAATATAATGGTTAGGGTTTTATGACACTACCTTTTTGTAACACTACTATTAATTTAATATCAATTAAATTCAATACCCATTACACGCACGTTGCACAAAACCATTAATATTAGCAGTGTCGTCTAGTACATTTTCAACGTAGGATGTTGATATTTTGCATAGTGGTAGAAATGTGAATTCATGTCTCAGCATATTCTATTGAATGATCTGCTGTACTGCCATCTAAAAATAAAAAATAGTCAGTTAAATATGTATAGTGTTTGGAGAATAACTTGAGAATACAGTGTTTTACAAGCAGTTCAAAGTATGACTTTGTAATGTTTGTTTAAATTATCATATCAAAATTATGATATTAAATCATTTTTTATTGTGTGTATGAAGCATCACCTTAAATGTAATATTTGAAAGTCAATTATGGAAAATTAGAATCATTTGCTTATAATCTAATGGTCAGGGTTTCATGACACTGACTTTTTGTTACACTACTATTAATTTAATATCAATTAAATTCAATACCCATTACACGCACGTTGCACAAAACCATTATTATTAGCAGTATCGTCTAGTACATTTTCAACGTAGGATATTGATATTTAGCATAGTGGTAGAAATGTGAATTCATGTCTCAGCATGTATTGAATGATCTGCTGTACTGCCATCTAAAAAAAAAATAGTAAGTTAAATATGTATAATGGTTGGAGGATAAAATGTCGCTACTAGACACCGTAAGGAGGACAACAATTTTTATATAACAACTATTACGTGGACAACACTGAATAATTTTGAAATGGAAACAGTCAAAACATAAACTAACAGACAAACTTCATTTTTATTACAAAATTCTTGAAAACAATTTACAGTTGAAACTCAAATACAAATACGAATGTAAAACTGGAAAATTAAATGAAATATAGACATAATATATAAACAGACGATAAGAAATAATAATTATGATAAGCCATAAAAGATAGTACCTACAAATATACCAGAATGTTTTGTAGAATATAAATGTACCTATTATAAGTGTGACTAAAGAATACATTTGTACAACTGAAAATTTGCTCCTTTTCAATATGAAAAAAGTGGGTATCGCTCCGCTGTATAGTAGAGATGGAGAGTAGGTCACTGGTCACTTTAATGGATGTGTTAAATTTGAATGCAACGACGGGTAGCATTGTATACGAAAAACGATTCTGAACGGAGATGATATGTCAGTCAATGATAATTAATTGGATATATTATATTATTACCTATATTTAAATTGTAATATATCGTTATTTTACGCGATTTCGTAAAAAATTATATTTCATACGCACATAAAATGTTTTCTATATTGACAATGGATTTTTTTTTTTTACGGTTACTTGAAGGAAAACTTATGGATAACCTAGTATTGGATTTTTGAACCTTAAGTATAAATCACAAAGATTTTATGAATTTTCAACTTCAAAATTCTTTGCAAATTTTCGTGATTTTGATATATTTTCTAAACATTTGAACTCTAAATGCTTATAAACAAAAATTGTGACTAACGATTTTTGATTTATTTTTTACTACGATAAGTTTCAATTATCTATAAGTAGCTTAAAAAATGTCAAAATATTTTGAAAATTTAATCGCAAATAGATAACGCTAACATAAACGTTTGTTGAAAATTTCAAGTATTTACAATGAGTCGTTTTTGAGTTACAGCAAAATCAAAAAATCGATTTTGTCTTTTCAAAGAGGGGCTGAAGTCAAAAACGAAGCATTATTACTACTCCAAAAAGTGATGACGGACACAAAAATAATACAAACATCATTGTAAAATCAATACATTCATCACTCCGTTCAGAATCTAAAAATATTAATTTGTATTATTCGTCAAAATTAACTTGTAAAATCATATTTTATAGTTTTTATGAAGTAAAAATATCAGGTTAAATGAAACATGTGCAAGTTAAAAATTATAAATTATAATCATTTTCGTAATCGAGTAGTCAAGGATCAAGACACTTACTTGTGTTAACTTCGGGCATAAAATATGAACAATTCGTTTATAATATCAAAAATCTTTATTAAATGAACAAACAACTACACCCAATAGCTAAGTAAAAACAACCATCAGTTATGTTAAAAGGCCGTCCGGCGAACGGCACACAACCAACTAGTTTTACTCCGAGGCGATCGGGCATCGGCCGACGGATGTCGTCACCACTACCGCCCTCTGTCGGTGCATACATTTAATAATTTTGAGTGTTTTATAAGCAGTTTAAAATGGGAATTTGTCAAAATTATCATATAAAAACATGTATCATAGTGTATTCAAAATACCAGGTTAAATGAAACACGTGAAAGATAATAATGGTAAATTTCTTAAACTATTGTTCAAGCTTCTAAACATTAACTTAATATTTGAGTGTTTTATAAATGTTTTATAATGATCATTTAAATATAGTAAAAATAAAATATATTTATAGCATAGGTAAATTTTAAGAATAAACAATACAAGCTAAAGGTGTTTACTATTATTTTATTCAGATATTTAACAAATCTCAATTGTTTCACAGCTATTAATTTAGTATCAATTATATTCAATAACCATTGCACGCACATTGCATAAATCCAATATTATTATCAGTATCTTCTAGTCCATTTTCAACATAGGATGTTGATACTTTCCTTGGTGGTAGAAATGTGAATTCGTGTCACAGCGTTCCTTGATTGATCTGATATACTGCCAACTGAAAAAATGTAGTAAGTTAATAATGTATAACGGTTGGAGAATAACTTGAGAATATAGTGTTTTACAGGCAGTTCAAAGTATGAATTTGTAATATTAGTCAATATTATCATATAAAAAACATGTTTTATAGTGTTAATGAAGTATCAGCTTAAATGACAAATATGGATGTTAGTAATGGTAAATAACAATCATGTACTAAATCTAATTGTCTAGGTTTCACGAAACTAACTTGATAATTGAGATTTTTATGAGCAGCTAAAAATATGAATTTGTAATATGAGTCAAAATTATGATATATAAGCACGTTTTATAGTGTTTATTATTAAGTATGAGCCTAAATGAAATATATGGAAGTTAATAATGGTAAATAAGAACCATTTACTTAATATAATGGTTAGGGTATTATGACACTACCTTTTTGTAACACTACTATTAATTGAATACCAATTACATTCAATACCCATTACACGCACGTTGCATAAAACCATTAATATTAGCAGTACCTTCTATTCCATTTTCAACGGAAGATGTTGTAACTTTCCCAAGCGATAGAAATGTTAATTCATGGTCTCAGCATGCCTCGAGTGATCTGCTATACTGCCATCTAAAACACAAAGTAGTCAGTTAAATATGTATAATGGTTAAAGAAATAATTATAATGCTTAGCAACAAAAGAGATAGTACAAATCTACCAGAATGTTTTGTTGAGTTTTAATGTAAAACAAAATAGAAGTAAAGAATACACTTGTACATTAACATAAAATTGCTGATTTTCAATATTAAAATAATAAGAGTTTGTAATACTTGTATACATTATACAATAAGAATCATTGTCATAATCTAGTAGTCAAGGTTTCTAGACACTAACATGAGAATTGAGTGTTTTATAAGCAGTTAAAAATATGACTTTGTAATATTTGTTAAAATTACCATGTAAAATCATTTTTTATAGTGTTTATGAAGTATCAGCTTAAATGACAAATATGGACGTTAGTAATGGTAAATAAGAATCATTTACTTAATCTAATTGTCTAGGTTTCATGACACTAACTTGATAATTGAGATTTTTATGAGCAGCTAAAAATATGAATTTGTAATATGAGTCAAAATTATGATATATAAGCACGTTTTATAGTGTTTATTATTAAGTATGAGCCTAAATGAAAAATATGGAAGTTAATAATGGTAAATAAGAACCATTTACTTAATATAATGGTTAGGGTTTTATGACACTACCTTTTTGTAACACTACTATTAATTTAATATCAATTAAATTCAATACCCATTACACGCACGTTGCACAAAACCATTAATATTAGCAGTGTCGTCTAGTACATTTTCAACGTAGGATGTTGATATTTTGCATAGTGGTAGAAATGTGAATTCATGTCTCAGCATATTCTATTGAATGATCTGCTGTACTGCCATCTAAAAATAAAAAATAGTCAGTTAAATATGTATAGTGTTTGGAGAATAACTTGAGAATACAGTGTTTTACAAGCAGTTCAAAGTATGACTTTGTAATGTTTGTTTAAATTATCATATCAAAATTATGATATTAAATCATTTTTTATTGTGTGTATGAAGCATCACCTTAAATGTAATATTTGAAAGTCAATTATGGAAAATTAGAATCATTTGCTTATAATCTAATGGTCAGGGTTTCATGACACTGACTTTTTGTTACACTACTATTAATTTAATATCAATTAAATTCAATACCCATTACACGCACGTTGCACAAAACCATTATTATTAGCAGTATCGTCTAGTACATTTTCAACGTAGGATATTGATATTTAGCATAGTGGTAGAAATGTGAATTCATGTCTCAGCATGTATTGAATGATCTGCTGTACTGCCATCTAAAAAAAAAATAGTAAGTTAAATATGTATAATGGTTGGAGGATAAAATGTCGCTACTAACACCGTAAGGAGGACAACAATTTTTATATAACAACTATTACGTGGACAACACTGAATAATTTTGAAATGGAAACAGTCAAAACATAAACTAACAGACAAACTTCATTTTTATTACAAAATTCTTGAAAACAATTTACAGTTGAAACTCAAATACAAATACGAATGTAAAACTGGAAAATTAAATGAAATATAGACATAATATATAAACAGACGATAAGAAATAATAATTATGATAAGCCATAAAAGATAGTACCTACAAATATACCAGAATGTTTTGTAGAATATAAATGTACCTATTATAAGTGTGACTAAAGAATACATTTGTACAACTGAAAATTTGCTCCTTTTCAATATGAAAAAAGTGGGTATCGCTCCGCTGTATAGTAGAGATGGAGAGTAGGTCACTGGTCACTTTAATGGATGTGTTAAATTTGAATGCAACGACGGGTAGCATTGTATACGAAAAACGATTCTGAACGGAGATGATATGTCAGTCAATGATAATTAATTGGATATATTATATTATTACCTATATTTAAATTGTAATATATCGTTATTTTACGCGATTTCGTAAAAAATTATATTTCATACGCACATAAAATGTTTTCTATATTGACAATGGATTTTTTTTTTTTACGGTTACTTGAAGGAAAACTTATGGATAACCTAGTATTGGATTTTTGAACCTTAAGTATAAATCACAAAGATTTTATGAATTTTCAACTTCAAAATTCTTTGCAAATTTTCGTGATTTTGATATATTTTCTAAACATTTGAACTCTAAATGCTTATAAACAAAAATTGTGACTAACGATTTTTGATTTATTTTTTACTACGATAAGTTTCAATTATCTATAAGTAGCTTAAAAAATGTCAAAATATTTTGAAAATTTAATCGCAAATAGATAACGCTAACATAAACGTTTGTTGAAAATTTCAAGTATTTACAATGAGTCGTTTTTGAGTTACAGCAAAATCAAAAAATCGATTTTGTCTTTTCAAAGAGGGGCTGAAGTCAAAAACGAAGCATTATTACTACTCCAAAAAGTGATGACGGACACAAAAATAATACAAACATCATTGTAAAATCAATACATTCATCACTCCGTTCAGAATCTAAAAATATTAATTTGTATTATTCGTCAAAATTAACTTGTAAAATCATATTTTATAGTTTTTATGAAGTAAAAATATCAGGTTAAATGAAACATGTGCAAGTTAAAAATTATAAATTATAATCATTTTCGTAATCGAGTAGTCAAGGATCAAGACACTTACTTGTGTTAACTTCGGGCATAAAATATGAACAATTCGTTTATAATATCAAAAATCTTTATTAAATGAACAACAACTACACCCAATAGCTAAGTAAAAACAACCATCAGTTATGTTAAAAGGCCGTCCGGCGAACGGCACACAACCAACTAGTTTTACTCCGAGGCGATCGGGCATCGGCCGACGGATGTCGTCACCACTACCGCCCTCTGTCGGTGCATACATTTAATAATTTTGAGTGTTTTATAAGCAGTTTAAAATGGGAATTTGTCAAAATTATCATATAAAAACATGTATCATAGTGTATTCAAAATACCAGGTTAAATGAAACACGTGAAAGATAATAATGGTAAATTTCTTAAACTATTGTTCAAGCTTCTAAACATTAACTTAATATTTGAGTGTTTTATAAATGTTTTATAATGATCATTTAAATATAGTAAAAATAAAATATATTTATAGCATAGGTAAATTTTAAGAATAAACAATACAAGCTAAAGGTGTTTACTATTATTTTATTCAGATATTTAACAAATCTCAATTGTTTCACAGCTATTAATTAAGTATTAATTACATTCAATACCCATTACACGCACGTTGCATAAAACCATTAATATTAGCAGTACCTTCTATTCCATTTTCAACGGAAGATGTTGTAACTTTCCCAAGCGATAGAAATGTTAATTCATGGTCTCAGCATGCCTCGAGTGATCTGCTATACTGCCATCTAAAACACAAAGTAGTCAGTTAAATATGTATAATGGTTAAAGAAATAATTATAATGCTTAGCAACAAAAGAGATAGTACAAATCTACCAGAATGTTTTGTTGAGTTTTAATGTAAAACAAAATAGAAGTAAAGAATACACTTGTACATTAACATAAAATTGCTGATTTTCAATATTAAAATAATAAGAGTTTGTAATACTTGTATACATTATACAATAAGAATCATTGTCATAATCTAGTAGTCAAGGTTTCTAGACACTAACATGAGAATTGAGTGTTTTATAAGCAGTTAAAAATATGACTTTGTAATATTTGTTAAAATTACCATGTAAAATCATTTTTTATAGTGTTTATGAAGTATCAGCTTAAATGACAAATATGGACGTTAGTAATGGTAAATAAGAATCATTTACTTAATCTAATTGTCTAGGTTTCATGACACTAACTTGATAATTGAGATTTTTATGAGCAGCTAAAAATATGAATTTGTAATATGAGTCAAAATTATGATATATAAGCACGTTTTATAGTGTTTATTATTAAGTATGAGCCTAAATGAAAAATATGGAAGTTAATAATGGTAAATAAGAACCATTTACTTAATATAATGGTTAGGGTTTTATGACACTACCTTTTTGTAACACTACTATTAATTTAATATCAATTAAATTCAATACCCATTACACGCACGTTGCACAAAACCATTAATATTAGCAGTGTCGTCTAGTACATTTTCAACGTAGGATGTTGATATTTTGCATAGTGGTAGAAATGTGAATTCATGTCTCAGCATATTCTATTGAATGATCTGCTGTACTGCCATCTAAAAATAAAAAATAGTCAGTTAAATATGTATAGTGTTTGGAGAATAACTTGAGAATACAGTGTTTTACAAGCAGTTCAAAGTATGACTTTGTAATGTTTGTTTAAATTATCATATCAAAATTATGATATTAAATCATTTTTTATTGTGTGTATGAAGCATCACCTTAAATGTAATATTTGAAAGTCAATTATGGAAAATTAGAATCATTTGCTTATAATCTAATGGTCAGGGTTTCATGACACTGACTTTTTGTTACACTACTATTAATTTAATATCAATTAAATTCAATACCCATTACACGCACGTTGCACAAAACCGTTATTATTAGCAGTATCGTCTAGTACATTTTCAACGTAGGATATTGATATTTAGCATAGTGGTAGAAATGTGAATTCATGTCTCAGCATGTATTGAATGATCTGCTGTACTGCCATCTAAAAAAAAAATAGTAAGTTAAATATGTATAATGGTTGGAGGATAAAATGTCGCTACTAGACACCGTAAGGAGGACAACAATTTTTATATAACAACTATTACGTGGACAACACTGAATAATTTTGAAATGGAAACAGTCAAAACATAAACTAACAGACAAACTTCATTTTTATTACAAAATTCTTGAAAACAATTTACAGTTGAAACTCAAATACAAATACGAATGTAAAACTGGAAAATTAAATGAAATATAGACATAATATATAAACAGACGATAAGAAATAATAATTATGATAAGCCATAAAAGATAGTACCTACAAATATACCAGAATGTTTTGTAGAATATAAATGTACCTATTATAAGTGTGACTAAAGAATACATTTGTACAACTGAAAATTTGCTCCTTTTCAATATGAAAAAAGTGGGTATCGCTCCGCTGTATAGTAGAGATGGAGAGTAGGTCACTGGTCACTTTAATGGATGTGTTAAATTTGAATGCAACGACGGGTAGCATTGTATACGAAAAACGATTCTGAACGGAGATGATATGTCAGTCAATGATAATTAATTGGATATATTATATTATTACCTATATTTAAATTGTAATATATCGTTATTTTACGCGATTTCGTAAAAAATTATATTTCATACGCACATAAAATGTTTTCTATATTGACAATGGATTTTTTTTTTTTACGGTTACTTGAAGGAAAACTTATGGATAACCTAGTATTGGATTTTTGAACCTTAAGTATAAATCACAAAGATTTTATGAATTTTCAACTTCAAAATTCTTTGCAAATTTTCGTGATTTTGATATATTTTCTAAACATTTGAACTCTAAATGCTTATAAACAAAAATTGTGACTAACGATTTTTGATTTATTTTTTACTACGATAAGTTTCAATTATCTATAAGTAGCTTAAAAAATGTCAAAATATTTTGAAAATTTAATCGCAAATAGATAACGCTAACATAAACGTTTGTTGAAAATTTCAAGTATTTACAATGAGTCGTTTTTGAGTTACAGCAAAATCAAAAAATCGATTTTGTCTTTTCAAAGAGGGGCTGAAGTCAAAAACGAAGCATTATTACTACTCCAAAAAGTGATGACGGACACAAAAATAATACAAACATCATTGTAAAATCAATACATTCATCACTCCGTTCAGAATCTAAAAATATTAATTTGTATTATTCGTCAAAATTAACTTGTAAAATCATATTTTATAGTTTTTATGAAGTAAAAATATCAGGTTAAATGAAACATGTGCAAGTTAAAAATTATAAATTATAATCATTTTCGTAATCGAGTAGTCAAGGATCAAGACACTTACTTGTGTTAACTTCGGGCATAAAATATGAACAATTCGTTTATAATATCAAAAATCTTTATTAAATGAACAACAACTACACCCAATAGCTAAGTAAAAACAACCATCAGTTATGTTAAAAGGCCGTCCGGCGAACGGCACACAACCAACTAGTTTTACTCCGAGGCGATCGGGCATCGGCCGACGGATGTCGTCACCACTACCGCCCTCTGTCGGTGCATACATTTAATAATTTTGAGTGTTTTATAAGCAGTTTAAAATGGGAATTTGTCAAAATTATCATATAAAAACATGTATCATAGTGTATTCAAAATACCAGGTTAAATGAAACACGTGAAAGATAATAATGGTAAATTTCTTAAACTATTGTTCAAGCTTCTAAACATTAACTTAATATTTGAGTGTTTTATAAATGTTTTATAATGATCATTTAAATATAGTAAAAATAAAATATATTTATAGCATAGGTAAATTTTAAGAATAAACAATACAAGCTAAAGGTGTTTACTATTATTTTATTCAGATATTTAACAAATCTCAATTGTTTCACAGCTATTAATTTAGTATCAATTATATTCAATAACCATTGCACGCACATTGCATAAATCCAATATTATTATCAGTATCTTCTAGTCCATTTTCAACATAGGATGTTGATACTTTCCTTGGTGGTAGAAATGTGAATTCGTGTCACAGCGTTCCTTGATTGATCTGATATACTGCCAACTGAAAAAATGTAGTAAGTTAATAATGTATAACGGTTGGAGAATAACTTGAGAATATAGTGTTTTACAGGCAGTTCAAAGTATGAATTTGTAATATTAGTCAATATTATCATATAAAAAACATGTTTTATAGTGTTAATGAAGTATCAGCTTAAATGACAAATATGGATGTTAGTAATGGTAAATAACAATCATGTACTAAATCTAATTGTCTAGGTTTCACGAAACTAACTTGATAATTGAGATTTTTATGAGCAGCTAAAAATATGAATTTGTAATATGAGTCAAAATTATGATATATAAGCACGTTTTATAGTGTTTATTATTAAGTATGAGCCTAAATGAAATATATGGAAGTTAATAATGGTAAATAAGAACCATTTACTTAATATAATGGTTAGGGTATTATGACACTACCTTTTTGTAACACTACTATTAATTGAATACCAATTACATTCAATACCCATTACACGCACGTTGCATAAAACCATTAATATTAGCAGTACCTTCTATTCCATTTTCAACGGAAGATGTTGTAACTTTCCCAAGCGATAGAAATGTTAATTCATGGTCTCAGCATGCCTCGAGTGATCTGCTATACTGCCATCTAAAACACAAAGTAGTCAGTTAAATATGTATAATGGTTAAAGAAATAATTATAATGCTTAGCAACAAAAGAGATAGTACAAATCTACCAGAATGTTTTGTTGAGTTTTAATGTAAAACAAAATAGAAGTAAAGAATACACTTGTACATTAACATAAAATTGCTGATTTTCAATATTAAAATAATAAGAGTTTGTAATACTTGTATACATTATACAATAAGAATCATTGTCATAATCTAGTAGTCAAGGTTTCTAGACACTAACATGAGAATTGAGTGTTTTATAAGCAGTTAAAAATATGACTTTGTAATATTTGTTAAAATTACCATGTAAAATCATTTTTTATAGTGTTTATGAAGTATCAGCTTAAATGACAAATATGGACGTTAGTAATGGTAAATAAGAATCATTTACTTAATCTAATTGTCTAGGTTTCATGACACTAACTTGATAATTGAGATTTTTATGAGCAGCTAAAAATATGAATTTGTAATACGAGTCAAAATTATGATATATAAGCACGTTTTATAGTGTTTATTATTAAGTATGAGCCTAAATGAAAAATATGGAAGTTAATAATGGTAAATAAGAACCATTTACTTAATATAATGGTTAGGGTTTTATGACACTACCTTTTTGTAACACTACTATTAATTTAATATCAATTAAATTCAATACCCATTACACGCACGTTGCACAAAACCATTAATATTAGCAGTGTCGTCTAGTACATTTTCAACGTAGGATGTTGATATTTTGCATAGTGGTAGAAATGTGAATTCATGTCTCAGCATATTCTATTGAATGATCTGCTGTACTGCCATCTAAAAATAAAAAATAGTCAGTTAAATATGTATAGTGTTTGGAGAATAACTTGAGAATACAGTGTTTTACAAGCAGTTCAAAGTATGACTTTGTAATGTTTGTTTAAATTATCATATCAAAATTATGATATTAAATCATTTTTTATTGTGTGTATGAAGCATCACCTTAAATGTAATATTTGAAAGTCAATTATGGAAAATTAGAATCATTTGCTTATAATCTAATGGTCAGGGTTTCATGACACTGACTTTTTGTTACACTACTATTAATTTAATATCAATTAAATTCAATACCCATTACACGCACGTTGCACAAAACCATTATTATTAGCAGTATCGTCTAGTACATTTTCAACGTAGGATATTGATATTTAGCATAGTGGTAGAAATGTGAATTCATGTCTCAGCATGTATTGAATGATCTGCTGTACTGCCATCTAAAAAAAAAATAGTAAGTTAAATATGTATAATGGTTGGAGGATAAAATGTCGCTACTAGACACCGTAAGGAGGACAACAATTTTTATATAACAACTATTACGTGGACAACACTGAATAATTTTGAAATGGAAACAGTCAAAACATAAACTAACAGACAAACTTCATTTTTATTACAAAATTCTTGAAAACAATTTACAGTTGAAACTCAAATACAAATACGAATGTAAAACTGGAAAATTAAATGAAATATAGACATAATATATAAACAGACGATAAGAAATAATAATTATGATAAGCCATAAAAGATAGTACCTACAAATATACCAGAATGTTTTGTAGAATATAAATGTACCTATTATAAGTGTGACTAAAGAATACATTTGTACAACTGAAAATTTGCTCCTTTTCAATATGAAAAAAGTGGGTATCGCTCCGCTGTATAGTAGAGATGGAGAGTAGGTCACTGGTCACTTTAATGGATGTGTTAAATTTGAATGCAACGACGGGTAGCATTGTATACGAAAAACGATTCTGAACGGAGATGATATGTCAGTCAATGATAATTAATTGGATATATTATATTATTACCTATATTTAAATTGTAATATATCGTTATTTTACGCGATTTCGTAAAAAATTATATTTCATACGCACATAAAATGTTTTCTATATTGACAATGGATTTTTTTTTTTTACGGTTACTTGAAGGAAAACTTATGGATAACCTAGTATTGGATTTTTGAACCTTAAGTATAAATCACAAAGATTTTATGAATTTTCAACTTCAAAATTCTTTGCAAATTTTCGTGATTTTGATATATTTTCTAAACATTTGAACTCTAAATGCTTATAAACAAAAATTGTGACTAACGATTTTTGATTTATTTTTTACTACGATAAGTTTCAATTATCTATAAGTAGCTTAAAAAATGTCAAAATATTTTGAAAATTTAATCGCAAATAGATAACGCTAACATAAACGTTTGTTGAAAATTTCAAGTATTTACAATGAGTCGTTTTTGAGTTACAGCAAAATCAAAAAATCGATTTTGTCTTTTCAAAGAGGGGCTGAAGTCAAAAACGAAGCATTATTACTACTCCAAAAAGTGATGACGGACACAAAAATAATACAAACATCATTGTAAAATCAATACATTCATCACTCCGTTCAGAATCTAAAAATATTAATTTGTATTATTCGTCAAAATTAACTTGTAAAATCATATTTTATAGTTTTTATGAAGTAAAAATATCAGGTTAAATGAAACATGTGCAAGTTAAAAATTATAAATTATAATCATTTTCGTAATCGAGTAGTCAAGGATCAAGACACTTACTTGTGTTAACTTCGGGCATAAAATATGAACAATTCGTTTATAATATCAAAAATCTTTATTAAATGAACAACAACTACACCCAATAGCTAAGTAAAAACAACCATCAGTTATGTTAAAAGGCCGTCCGGCGAACGGCACACAACCAACTAGTTTTACTCCGAGGCGATCGGGCATCGGCCGACGGATGTCGTCACCACTACCGCCCTCTGTCGGTGCATACATTTAATAATTTTGAGTGTTTTATAAGCAGTTTAAAATGGGAATTTGTCAAAATTATCATATAAAAACATGTATCATAGTGTATTCAAAATACCAGGTTAAATGAAACACGTGAAAGATAATAATGGTAAATTTCTTAAACTATTGTTCAAGCTTCTAAACATTAACTTAATATTTGAGTGTTTTATAAATGTTTTATAATGATCATTTAAATATAGTAAAAATAAAATATATTTATAGCATAGGTAAATTTTAAGAATAAACAATACAAGCTAAAGGTGTTTACTATTATTTTATTCAGATATTTAACAAATCTCAATTGTTTCACAGCTATTAATTAAGTATCAATTACATTCAATACCCATTACACGCACGTTGCATAAAACCATTAATATTAGCAGTACCTTCTATTCCATTTTCAACGGAAGATGTTGTAACTTTCCCAAGCGATAGAAATGTTAATTCATGGTCTCAGCATGCCTCGAGTGATCTGCTATACTGCCATCTAAAACACAAAGTAGTCAGTTAAATATGTATAATGGTTAAAGAAATAATTATAATGCTTAGCAACAAAAGAGATAGTACAAATCTACCAGAATGTTTTGTTGAGTTTTAATGTAAAACAAAATAGAAGTAAAGAATACACTTGTACATTAACATAAAATTGCTGATTTTCAATATTAAAATAATAAGAGTTTGTAATACTTGTATACATTATACAATAAGAATCATTGTCATAATCTAGTAGTCAAGGTTTCTAGACACTAACATGAGAATTGAGTGTTTTATAAGCAGTTAAAAATATGACTTTGTAATATTTGTTAAAATTACCATGTAAAATCATTTTTTATAGTGTTTATGAAGTATCAGCTTAAATGACAAATATGGACGTTAGTAATGGTAAATAAGAATCATTTACTTAATCTAATTGTCTAGGTTTCATGACACTAACTTGATAATTGAGATTTTTATGAGCAGCTAAAAATATGAATTTGTAATATGAGTCAAAATTATGATATATAAGCACGTTTTATAGTGTTTATTATTAAGTATGAGCCTAAATGAAAAATATGGAAGTTAATAATGGTAAATAAGAACCATTTACTTAATATAATGGTTAGGGTTTTATGACACTACCTTTTTGTAACACTACTATTAATTTAATATCAATTAAATTCAATACCCATTACACGCACGTTGCACAAAACCATTAATATTAGCAGTGTCGTCTAGTACATTTTCAACGTAGGATGTTGATATTTTGCATAGTGGTAGAAATGTGAATTCATGTCTCAGCATATTCTATTGAATGATCTGCTGTACTGCCATCTAAAAATAAAAAATAGTCAGTTAAATATGTATAGTGTTTGGAGAATAACTTGAGAATACAGTGTTTTACAAGCAGTTCAAAGTATGACTTTGTAATGTTTGTTTAAATTATCATATCAAAATTATGATATTAAATCATTTTTTATTGTGTGTATGAAGCATCACCTTAAATGTAATATTTGAAAGTCAATTATGGAAAATTAGAATCATTTGCTTATAATCTAATGGTCAGGGTTTCATGACACTGACTTTTTGTTACACTACTATTAATTTAATATCAATTAAATTCAATACCCATTACACGCACGTTGCACAAAACCGTTATTATTAGCAGTATCGTCTAGTACATTTTCAACGTAGGATATTGATATTTAGCATAGTGGTAGAAATGTGAATTCATGTCTCAGCATGTATTGAATGATCTGCTGTACTGCCATCTAAAAAAAAAATAGTAAGTTAAATATGTATAATGGTTGGAGGATAAAATGTCGCTACTAGACACCGTAAGGAGGACAACAATTTTTATATAACAACTATTACGTGGACAACACTGAATAATTTTGAAATGGAAACAGTCAAAACATAAACTAACAGACAAACTTAATTTTTATTACAAAATTCTTGAAAACAATTTACAGTTGAAACTCAAATACAAATACGAATGTAAAACTGGAAAATTAAATGAAATATAGACATAATATATAAACAGACGATAAGAAATAATAATTATGATAAGCCATAAAAGATAGTACCTACAAATATACCAGAATGTTTTGTAGAATATAAATGTACCTATTATAAGTGTGACTAAAGAATACATTTGTACAACTGAAAATTTGCTCCTTTTCAATATGAAAAAAGTGGGTATCGCTCCGCTGTATAGTAGAGATGGAGAGTAGGTCACTGGTCACTTTAATGGATGTGTTAAATTTGAATGCAACGACGGGTAGCATTGTATACGAAAAACGATTCTGAACGGAGATGATATGTCAGTCAATGATAATTAATTGGATATATTATATTATTACCTATATTTAAATTGTAATATATCGTTATTTTACGCGATTTCGTAAAAAATTATATTTCATACGCACATAAAATGTTTTCTATATTGACAATGGATTTTTTTTTTTTACGGTTACTTGAAGGAAAACTTATGGATAACCTAGTATTGGATTTTTGAACCTTAAGTATAAATCACAAAGATTTTATGAATTTTCAACTTCAAAATTCTTTGCAAATTTTCGTGATTTTGATATATTTTCTAAACATTTGAACTCTAAATGCTTATAAACAAAAATTGTGACTAACGATTTTTGATTTATTTTTTACTACGATAAGTTTCAATTATCTATAAGTAGCTTAAAAAATGTCAAAATATTTTGAAAATTTAATCGCAAATAGATAACGCTAACATAAACGTTTGTTGAAAATTTCAAGTATTTACAATGAGTCGTTTTTGAGTTACAGCAAAATCAAAAAATCGATTTTGTCTTTTCAAAGAGGGGCTGAAGTCAAAAACGAAGCATTATTACTACTCCAAAAAGTGATGACGGACACAAAAATAATACAAACATCATTGTAAAATCAATACATTCATCACTCCGTTCAGAATCTAAAAATATTAATTTGTATTATTCGTCAAAATTAACTTGTAAAATCATATTTTATAGTTTTTATGAAGTAAAAATATCAGGTTAAATGAAACATGTGCAAGTTAAAAATTATAAATTATAATCATTTTCGTAATCGAGTAGTCAAGGATCAAGACACTTACTTGTGTTAACTTCGGGCATAAAATATGAACAATTCGTTTATAATATCAAAAATCTTTATTAAATGAACAACAACTACACCCAATAGCTAAGTAAAAACAACCATCAGTTATGTTAAAAGGCCGTCCGGCGAACGGCACACAACCAACTAGTTTTACTCCGAGGCGATCGGGCATCGGCCGACGGATGTCGTCACCACTACCGCCCTCTGTCGGTGCATACATTTAATAATTTTGAGTGTTTTATAAGCAGTTTAAAATGGGAATTTGTCAAAATTATCATATAAAAACATGTATCATAGTGTATTCAAAATACCAGGTTAAATGAAACACGTGAAAGATAATAATGGTAAATTTCTTAAACTATTGTTCAAGCTTCTAAACATTAACTTAATATTTGAGTGTTTTATAAATGTTTTATAATGATCATTTAAATATAGTAAAAATAAAATATATTTATAGCATAGGTAAATTTTAAGAATAAACAATACAAGCTAAAGGTGTTTACTATTATTTTATTCAGATATTTAACAAATCTCAATTGTTTCACAGCTATTAATTAAGTATCAATTACATTCAATACCCATTACACGCACGTTGCATAAAACCATTAATATTAGCAGTACCTTCTATTCCATTTTCAACGGAAGATGTTGTAACTTTCCCAAGCGATAGAAATGTTAATTCATGGTCTCAGCATGCCTCGAGTGATCTGCTATACTGCCATCTAAAACACAAAGTAGTCAGTTAAATATGTATAATGGTTAAAGAAATAATTATAATGCTTAGCAACAAAAGAGATAGTACAAATCTACCAGAATGTTTTGTTGAGTTTTAATGTAAAACAAAATAGAAGTAAAGAATACACTTGTACATTAACATAAAATTGCTGATTTTCAATATTAAAATAATAAGAGTTTGTAATACTTGTATACATTATACAATAAGAATCATTGTCATAATCTAGTAGTCAAGGTTTCTAGACACTAACATGAGAATTGAGTGTTTTATAAGCAGTTAAAAATATGACTTTGTAATATTTGTTAAAATTACCATGTAAAATCATTTTTTATAGTGTTTATGAAGTATCAGCTTAAATGACAAATATGGACGTTAGTAATGGTAAATAAGAATCATTTACTTAATCTAATTGTCTAGGTTTCATGACACTAACTTGATAATTGAGATTTTTATGAGCAGCTAAAAATATGAATTTGTAATATGAGTCAAAATTATGATATATAAGCACGTTTTATAGTGTTTATTATTAAGTATGAGCCTAAATGAAAAATATGGAAGTTAATAATGGTAAATAAGAACCATTTACTTAATATAATGGTTAGGGTTTTATGACACTACCTTTTTGTAACACTACTATTAATTTAATATCAATTAAATTCAATACCCATTACACGCACGTTGCACAAAACCATTAATATTAGCAGTGTCGTCTAGTACATTTTCAACGTAGGATGTTGATATTTTGCATAGTGGTAGAAATGTGAATTCATGTCTCAGCATATTCTATTGAATGATCTGCTGTACTGCCATCTAAAAATAAAAAATAGTCAGTTAAATATGTATAGTGTTTGGAGAATAACTTGAGAATACAGTGTTTTACAAGCAGTTCAAAGTATGACTTTGTAATGTTTGTTTAAATTATCATATCAAAATTATGATATTAAATCATTTTTTATTGTGTGTATGAAGCATCACCTTAAATGTAATATTTGAAAGTCAATTATGGAAAATTAGAATCATTTGCTTATAATCTAATGGTCAGGGTTTCATGACACTGACTTTTTGTTACACTACTATTAATTTAATATCAATTAAATTCAATACCCATTACACGCACGTTGCACAAAACCGTTATTATTAGCAGTATCGTCTAGTACATTTTCAACGTAGGATATTGATATTTAGCATAGTGGTAGAAATGTGAATTCATGTCTCAGCATGTATTGAATGATCTGCTGTACTGCCATCTAAAAAAAAAAATAGTAAGTTAAATATGTATAATGGTTGGAGGATAAAATGTCGCTACTAGACACCGTAAGGAGGACAACAATTTTTATATAACAACTATTACGTGGACAACACTGAATAATTTTGAAATGGAAACAGTCAAAACATAAACTAACAGACAAACTTCATTTTTATTACAAAATTCTTGAAAACAATTTACAGTTGAAACTCAAATACAAATACGAATGTAAAACTGGAAAATTAAATGAAATATAGACATAATATATAAACAGACGATAAGAAATAATAATTATGATAAGCCATAAAAGATAGTACCTACAAATATACCAGAATGTTTTGTAGAATATAAATGTACCTATTATAAGTGTGACTAAAGAATACATTTGTACAACTGAAAATTTGCTCCTTTTCAATATGAAAAAAGTGGGTATCGCTCCGCTGTATAGTAGAGATGGAGAGTAGGTCACTGGTCACTTTAATGGATGTGTTAAATTTGAATGCAACGACGGGTAGCATTGTATACGAAAAACGATTCTGAACGGAGATGATATGTCAGTCAATGATAATTAATTGGATATATTATATTATTACCTATATTTAAATTGTAATATATCGTTATTTTACGCGATTTCGTAAAAAATTATATTTCATACGCACATAAAATGTTTTCTATATTGACAATGGATTTTTTTTTTTTACGGTTACTTGAAGGAAAACTTATGGACAACCTAGTATTGGATTTTTGAACCTTAAGTATAAATCACAAAGATTTTATGAATTTTCAACTTCAAAATTCTTTGCAAATTTTCGTGATTTTGATATATTTTCTAAACATTTGAACTCTAAATGCTTATAAACAAAAATTGTGACTAACGATTTTTGATTTATTTTTTACTACGATAAGTTTCAATTATCTATAAGTAGCTTAAAAAATGTCAAAATATTTTGAAAATTTAATCGCAAATAGATAACGCTAACATAAACGTTTGTTGAAAATTTCAAGTATTTACAATGAGTCGTTTTTGAGTTACAGCAAAATCAAAAAATCGATTTTGTCTTTTCAAAGAGGGGCTGAAGTCAAAAACGAAGCATTATTACTACTCCAAAAAGTGATGACGGACACAAAAATAATACAAACATCATTGTAAAATCAATACATTCATCACTCCGTTCAGAATCTAAAAATATTAATTTGTATTATTCGTCAAAATTAACTTGTAAAATCATATTTTATAGTTTTTATGAAGTAAAAATATCAGGTTAAATGAAACATGTGCAAGTTAAAAATTATAAATTATAATCATTTTCGTAATCGAGTAGTCAAGGATCAAGACACTTACTTGTGTTAACTTCGGGCATAAAATATGAACAATTCGTTTATAATATCAAAAATCTTTATTAAATGAACAACAACTACACCCAATAGCTAAGTAAAAACAACCATCAGTTATGTTAAAAGGCCGTCCGGCGAACGGCACACAACCAACTAGTTTTACTCCGAGGCGATCGGGCATCGGCCGACGGATGTCGTCACCACTACCGCCCTCTGTCGGTGCATACATTTAATAATTTTGAGTGTTTTATAAGCAGTTTAAAATGGGAATTTGTCAAAATTATCATATAAAAACATGTATCATAGTGTATTCAAAATACCAGGTTAAATGAAACACGTGAAAGATAATAATGGTAAATTTCTTAAACTATTGTTCAAGCTTCTAAACATTAACTTAATATTTGAGTGTTTTATAAATGTTTTATAATGATCATTTAAATATAGTAAAAATAAAATATATTTATAGCATAGGTAAATTTTAAGAATAAACAATACAAGCTAAAGGTGTTTACTATTATTTTATTCAGATATTTAACAAATCTCAATTGTTTCACAGCTATTAATTAAGTATCAATTACATTCAATACCCATTACACGCACGTTGCATAAAACCATTAATATTAGCAGTACCTTCTATTCCATTTTCAACGGAAGATGTTGTAACTTTCCCAAGCGATAGAAATGTTAATTCATGGTCTCAGCATGCCTCGAGTGATCTGCTATACTGCCATCTAAAACACAAAGTAGTCAGTTAAATATGTATAATGGTTAAAGAAATAATTATAATGCTTAGCAACAAAAGAGATAGTACAAATCTACCAGAATGTTTTGTTGAGTTTTAATGTAAAACAAAATAGAAGTAAAGAATACACTTGTACATTAACATAAAATTGCTGATTTTCAATATTAAAATAATAAGAGTTTGTAATACTTGTATACATTATACAATAAGAATCATTGTCATAATCTAGTAGTCAAGGTTTCTAGACACTAACATGAGAATTGAGTGTTTTATAAGCAGTTAAAAATATGACTTTGTAATATTTGTTAAAATTACCATGTAAAATCATTTTTTATAGTGTTTATGAAGTATCAGCTTAAATGACAAATATGGACGTTAGTAATGGTAAATAAGAATCATTTACTTAATCTAATTGTCTAGGTTTCATGACACTAACTTGATAATTGAGATTTTTATGAGCAGCTAAAAATATGAATTTGTAATATGAGTCAAAATTATGATATATAAGCACGTTTTATAGTGTTTATTATTAAGTATGAGCCTAAATGAAAAATATGGAAGTTAATAATGGTAAATAAGAACCATTTACTTAATATAATGGTTAGGGTTTTATGACACTACCTTTTTGTAACACTACTATTAATTTAATATCAATTAAATTCAATACCCATTACACGCACGTTGCACAAAACCATTAATATTAGCAGTGTCGTCTAGTACATTTTCAACGTAGGATGTTGATATTTTGCATAGTGGTAGAAATGTGAATTCATGTCTCAGCATATTCTATTGAATGATCTGCTGTACTGCCATCTAAAAATAAAAAATAGTCAGTTAAATATGTATAGTGTTTGGAGAATAACTTGAGAATACAGTGTTTTACAAGCAGTTCAAAGTATGACTTTGTAATGTTTGTTTAAATTATCATATCAAAATTATGATATTAAATCATTTTTTATTGTGTGTATGAAGCATCACCTTAAATGTAATATTTGAAAGTCAATTATGGAAAATTAGAATCATTTGCTTATAATCTAATGGTCAGGGTTTCATGACACTGACTTTTTGTTACACTACTATTAATTTAATATCAATTAAATTCAATACCCATTACACGCACGTTGCACAAAACCGTTATTATTAGCAGTATCGTCTAGTACATTTTCAACGTAGGATATTGATATTTAGCATAGTGGTAGAAATGTGAATTCATGTCTCAGCATGTATTGAATGATCTGCTGTACTGCCATCTAAAAAAAAAAATAGTAAGTTAAATATGTATAATGGTTGGAGGATAAAATGTCGCTACTAGACACCGTAAGGAGGACAACAATTTTTATATAACAACTATTACGTGGACAACACTGAATAATTTTGAAATGGAAACAGTCAAAACATAAACTAACAGACAAACTTCATTTTTATTACAAAATTCTTGAAAACAATTTACAGTTGAAACTCAAATACAAATACGAATGTAAAACTGGAAAATTAAATGAAATATAGACATAATATATAAACAGACGATAAGAAATAATAATTATGATAAGCCATAAAAGATAGTACCTACAAATATACCAGAATGTTTTGTAGAATATAAATGTACCTATTATAAGTGTGACTAAAGAATACATTTGTACAACTGAAAATTTGCTCCTTTTCAATATGAAAAAAGTGGGTATCGCTCCGCTGTATAGTAGAGATGGAGAGTAGGTCACTGGTCACTTTAATGGATGTGTTAAATTTGAATGCAACGACGGGTAGCATTGTATACGAAAAACGATTCTGAACGGAGATGATATGTCAGTCAATGATAATTAATTGGATATATTATATTATTACCTATATTTAAATTGTAATATATCGTTATTTTACGCGATTTCGTAAAAAATTATATTTCATACGCACATAAAATGTTTTCTATATTGACAATGGATTTTTTTTTTTTACGGTTACTTGAAGGAAAACTTATGGATAACCTAGTATTGGATTTTTGAACCTTAAGTATAAATCACAAAGATTTTATGAATTTTCAACTTCAAAATTCTTTGCAAATTTTCGTGATTTTGATATATTTTCTAAACATTTGAACTCTAAATGCTTATAAACAAAAATTGTGACTAACGATTTTTGATTTATTTTTTACTACGATAAGTTTCAATTATCTATAAGTAGCTTAAAAAATGTCAAAATATTTTGAAAATTTAATCGCAAATAGATAACGCTAACATAAACGTTTGTTGAAAATTTCAAGTATTTACAATGAGTCGTTTTTGAGTTACAGCAAAATCAAAAAATCGATTTTGTCTTTTCAAAGAGGGGCTGAAGTCAAAAACGAAGCATTATTACTACTCCAAAAAGTGATGACGGACACAAAAATAATACAAACATCATTGTAAAATCAATACATTCATCACTCCGTTCAGAATCTAAAAATATTAATTTGTATTATTCGTCAAAATTAACTTGTAAAATCATATTTTATAGTTTTTATGAAGTAAAAATATCAGGTTAAATGAAACATGTGCAAGTTAAAAATTATAAATTATAATCATTTTCGTAATCGAGTAGTCAAGGATCAAGACACTTACTTGTGTTAACTTCGGGCATAAAATATGAACAATTCGTTTATAATATCAAAAATCTTTATTAAATGAACAACAACTACACCCAATAGCTAAGTAAAAACAACCATCAGTTATGTTAAAAGGCCGTCCGGCGAACGGCACACAACCAACTAGTTTTACTCCGAGGCGATCGGGCATCGGCCGACGGATGTCGTCACCACTACCGCCCTCTGTCGGTGCATACATTTAATAATTTTGAGTGTTTTATAAGCAGTTTAAAATGGGAATTTGTCAAAATTATCATATAAAAACATGTATCATAGTGTATTCAAAATACCAGGTTAAATGAAACACGTGAAAGATAATAATGGTAAATTTCTTAAACTATTGTTCAAGCTTCTAAACATTAACTTAATATTTGAGTGTTTTATAAATGTTTTATAATGATCATTTAAATATAGTAAAAATAAAATATATTTATAGCATAGGTAAATTTTAAGAATAAACAATACAAGCTAAAGGTGCTTACTATTATTTTATTCAGATATTTAACAAATCTCAATTGTTTCACAGCTATTAATTTAGTATCAATTATATTCAATAACCATTGCACGCACATTGCATAAATCCAATATTATTATCAGTATCTTCTAGTCCATTTTCAACATAGGATGTTGATACTTTCCTTGGTTGTAGAAATGTGAATTCGTGTCACAGCGTTCCTTGATTGATCTGATATACTGCCAACTGAAAAAATGTAGTAAGTTAATAATGTATAACGGTTGGAGAATAACTTGAGAATATAGTGTTTTACAGGCAGTTCAAAGTATGAATTTGTAATATTAGTCAATATTATCATATAAAAAACATGTTTTATAGTGTTAATGAAGTATCAGCTTAAATGACAAATATGGATGTTAGTAATGGTAAATAACAATCATGTACTAAATCTAATTGTCTAGGTTTCACGAAACTAACTTGATAATTGAGATTTTTATGAGCAGCTAAAAATATGAATTTGTAATATGAGTCAAAATTATGATATATAAGCACGTTTTATAGTGTTTATTATTAAGTATGAGCCTAAATGAAATATATGGAAGTTAATAATGGTAAATAAGAACCATTTACTTAATATAATGGTTAGGGTATTATGACACTACCTTTTTGTAACACTACTATTAATTGAATATCAATTACATTCAATACCCATTACACGCACGTTGCATTAAACCATTAATATTAGCAGTACCTTCTATTCCATTTTCAACGGAAGATGTTGTAACTTTCCCAAGCGATAGAAATGTTAATTCATGGTCTCAGCATATTCTATTGAATGATCTGCTGTACTGCCATCTAAAACACAAAGTAGTCAGTTAAATATGTATAATGGTTAAAGAAATAATTATAATGCTTAGCAACAAAAGAGATAGTACAAATCTACCAGAATGTTTTGTTGAGTTTTAATGTAAAACAAAATAGAAGTAAAGAATACACTTGTACATTAACATAAAATTGCTGATTTTCAATATTAAAATAATAAGAGTTTGTAATACTTGTATACATTATACAATAAGAATCATTGTCATAATCTAGTAGTCAAGGTTTCTAGACACTAACATGAGAATTGAGTGTTTTATAAGCAGTTAAAAATATGACTTTGTAATATTTGTTAAAATTACCATGTAAAATCATTTTTTATAGTGTTTATGAAGTATCAGCTTAAATGACAAATATGGACGTTAGTAATGGTAAATAAGAATCATTTACTTAATCTAATTGTCTAGGTTTCATGACACTAACTTGATAATTGAGATTTTTATGAGCAGCTAAAAATATGAATTTGTAATATGAGTCAAAATTATGATATATAAGCACGTTTTATAGTGTTTATTATTAAGTATGAGCCTAAATGAAAAATATGGAAGTTAATAATGGTAAATAAGAACCATTTACTTAATATAATGGTTAGGGTTTTATGACACTACCTTTTTGTAACACTACTATTAATTTAATATCAATTAAATTCAATACCCATTACACGCACGTTGCACAAAACCATTAATATTAGCAGTGTCGTCTAGTACATTTTCAACGTAGGATGTTGATATTTTGCATAGTGGTAGAAATGTGAATTCATGTCTCAGCATATTCTATTGAATGATCTGCTGTACTGCCATCTAAAAATAAAAAATAGTCAGTTAAATATGTATAGTGTTTGGAGAATAACTTGAGAATACAGTGTTTTACAAGCAGTTCAAAGTATGACTTTGTAATGTTTGTTTAAATTATCATATCAAAATTATGATATTAAATCATTTTTTATTGTGTGTATGAAGCATCACCTTAAATGTAATATTTGAAAGTCAATTATGGAAAATTAGAATCATTTGCTTATAATCTAATGGTCAGGGTTTCATGACACTGACTTTTTGTTACACTACTATTAATTTAATATCAATTAAATTCAATACCCATTACACGCACGTTGCACAAAACCGTTATTATTAGCAGTATCGTCTAGTACATTTTCAACGTAGGATATTGATATTTAGCATAGTGGTAGAAATGTGAATTCATGTCTCAGCATGTATTGAATGATCTGCTGTACTGCCATCTAAAAAAAAAATAGTAAGTTAAATATGTATAATGGTTGGAGGATAAAATGTCGCTACTAGACACCGTAAGGAGGACAACAATTTTTATATAACAACTATTACGTGGACAACACTGAATAATTTTGAAATGGAAACAGTCAAAACATAAACTAACAGACAAACTTCATTTTTATTACAAAATTCTTGAAAACAATTTACAGTTGAAACTCAAATACAAATACGAATGTAAAACTGGAAAATTAAATGAAATATAGACATAATATATAAACAGACGATAAGAAATAATAATTATGATAAGCCATAAAAGATAGTACCTACAAATATACCAGAATGTTTTGTAGAATATAAATGTACCTATTATAAGTGTGACTAAAGAATACATTTGTACAACTGAAAATTTGCTCCTTTTCAATATGAAAAAAGTGGGTATCGCTCCGCTGTATAGTAGAGATGGAGAGTAGGTCACTGGTCACTTTAATGGATGTGTTAAATTTGAATGCAACGACGGGTAGCATTGTATACGAAAAACGATTCTGAACGGAGATGATATGTCAGTCAATGATAATTAATTGGATATATTATATTATTACCTATATTTAAATTGTAATATATCGTTATTTTACGCGATTTCGTAAAAAATTATATTTCATACGCACATAAAATGTTTTCTATATTGACAATGGATTTTTTTTTTTTACGGTTACTTGAAGGAAAACTTATGGATAACCTAGTATTGGATTTTTGAACCTTAAGTATAAATCACAAAGATTTTATGAATTTTCAACTTCAAAATTCTTTGCAAATTTTCGTGATTTTGATATATTTTCTAAACATTTGAACTCTAAATGCTTATAAACAAAAATTGTGACTAACGATTTTTGATTTATTTTTTACTACGATAAGTTTCAATTATCTATAAGTAGCTTAAAAAATGTCAAAATATTTTGAAAATTTAATCGCAAATAGATAACGCTAACATAAACGTTTGTTGAAAATTTCAAGTATTTACAATGAGTCGTTTTTGAGTTACAGCAAAATCAAAAAATCGATTTTGTCTTTTCAAAGAGGGGCTGAAGTCAAAAACGAAGCATTATTACTACTCCAAAAAGTGATGACGGACACAAAAATAATACAAACATCATTGTAAAATCAATACATTCATCACTCCGTTCAGAATCTAAAAATATTAATTTGTATTATTCGTCAAAATTAACTTGTAAAATCATATTTTATAGTTTTTATGAAGTAAAAATATCAGGTTAAATGAAACATGTACAAGTTAAAAATTATAAATTATAATCATTTTCGTAATCGAGTAGTCAAGGATCAAGACACTTACTTGTGTTAACTTCGGGCATAAAATATGAACAATTCGTTTATAATATCAAAAATCTTTATTAAATGAACAACAACTACACCCAATAGCTAAGTAAAAACAACCATCAGTTATGTTAAAAGGCCGTCCGGCGAACGGCACACAACCAACTAGTTTTACTCCGAGGCGATCGGGCATCGGCCGACGGATGTCGTCACCACTACCGCCCTCTGTCGGTGCATACATTTAATAATTTTGAGTGTTTTATAAGCAGTTTAAAATGGGAATTTGTCAAAATTATCATATAAAAACATGTATCATAGTGTATTCAAAATACCAGGTTAAATGAAACACGTGAAAGATAATAATGGTAAATTTCTTAAACTATTGTTCAAGCTTCTAAACATTAACTTAATATTTGAGTGTTTTATAAATGTTTTATAATGATCATTTAAATATAGTAAAAATAAAATATATTTATAGCATAGGTAAATTTTAAGAATAAACAATACAAGCTAAAGGTGTTTACTATTATTTTATTCAGATATTTAACAAATCTCAATTGTTTCACAGCTATTAATTAAGTATCAATTACATTCAATACCCATTACACGCACGTTGCATAAAACCATTAATATTAGCAGTACCTTCTATTCCATTTTCAACGGAAGATGTTGTAACTTTCCCAAGCGATAGAAATGTTAATTCATGGTCTCAGCATGCCTCGAGTGATCTGCTATACTGCCATCTAAAACACAAAGTAGTCAGTTAAATATGTATAATGGTTAAAGAAATAATTATAATGCTTAGCAACAAAAGAGATAGTACAAATCTACCAGAATGTTTTGTTGAGTTTTAATGTAAAACAAAATAGAAGTAAAGAATACACTTGTACATTAACATAAAATTGCTGATTTTCAATATTAAAATAATAAGAGTTTGTAATACTTGTATACATTATACAATAAGAATCATTGTCATAATCTAGTAGTCAAGGTTTCTAGACACTAACATGAGAATTGAGTGTTTTACAGGCAGTTCAAAGTATGAATTTGTAATATTAGTCAATATTATCATATAAAAAACATGTTTTATAGTGTTAATGAAGTATCAGCTTAAATGACAAATATGGATGTTAGTAATGGTAAATAACAATCATGTACTAAATCTAATTGTCTAGGTTTCAAGAAACTAACTTGATAATTGAGATTTTTATGAGCAGCTAAAAATATGAATTTGTAATATGAGTCAAAATTATGATATATAAGCACGTTTTATAGTGTTTATTATTAAGTATGAGCCTAAATGAAATATATGGAAGTTAATAATGGTAAATAAGAACCATTTACTTAATATAATGGTTAGGGTATTATGACACTACCTTTTTGTAACACTACTATTAATTGAATACCAATTACATTCAATACCCATTACACGCACGTTGCATAAAACCATTAATATTAGCAGTACCTTCTATTCCATCTTCAACGGAAGATGTTGTAACTTTCCCAAGCGATAGAAATGTTAATTCATGGTCTCAGCATGCCTCGAGTGATCTGCTATACTGCCATCTAAAACACAAAGTAGTCAGTTAAATATGTATAATGGTTAAAGAAATAATTATAATGCTTAGCAACAAAAGAGATAGTACAAATCTACCAGAATGTTTTGTTGAGTTTTAATGTAAAACAAAATAGAAGTAAAGAATACACTTGTACATTAACATAAAATTGCTGATTTTCAATATTAAAATAATAAGAGTTTGTAATACTTGTATACATTATACAATAAGAATCATTGTCAAAATCTAGTAGTCAAGGTTTCTAGACACTAACATGAGAATTGAGTGTTTTATAAGCAGTTAAAAATATGACTTTGTAATATTTGTTAAAATTACCATGTAAAATCATTTTTTATAGTGTTTATGAAGTATCAGCTTAAATGACAAATATGGACGTTAGTAATGGTAAATAAGAATCATTTACTTAATCTAATTGTCTGGGTTTCATGACACTAACTTGATAATTGAGATTTTTATGAGCAGCTAAAAATATGAATTTGTAATATGAGTCAAAATTATGATATATAAGCACGTTTTATAGTGTTTATTATTAAGTATGAGCCTAAATGAAAAATATGGAAGTTAATAATGGTAAATAAGAACCATTTACTTAATATTAATGGTTAGGGTTTTATGACACTACCTTTTTGTAACACTACTATTAATTTAATATCAATTAAATTCAATACCCATTACACGCACGTTGCACAAAACCATTAATATTAGCAGTGTCGTCTAGTACATTTTCAACGTAGGATGTTGATATTTTGCATAGTGGTAGAAATGTGAATTCATGTCTCAGCATATTCTATTGAATGATCTGCTGTACTGCCATCTAAAAATAAAAAATAGTCAGTTAAATATGTATAGTGTTTGGAGAATAACTTGAGAATACAGTGTTTTACAAGCAGTTCAAAGTATGACTTTGTAATGTTTGTTTAAATTATCATATCAAAATTATGATATTAAATCATTTTTTATTGTGTGTATGAAGCATCACCTTAAATGTAATATTTGAAAGTCAATTATGGAAAATTAGAATCATTTGCTTATAATCTAATGGTCAGGGTTTCATGACACTGACTTTTTGTTACACTACTATTAATTTAATATCAATTAAATTCAATACCCATTACACGCACGTTGCACAAAACCGTTATTATTAGCAGTATCGTCTAGTACATTTTCAACGTAGGATATTGATATTTAGCATAGTGGTAGAAATGTGAATTCATGTCTCAGCATGTATTGAATGATCTGCTGTACTGCCATCTAAAAAAAAAATAGTAAGTTAAATATGTATAATGGTTGGAGGATAAAATGTCGCTACTAGACACCGTAAGGAGGACAACAATTTTTATATAACAACTATTACGTGGACAACACTGAATAATTTTGAAATGGAAACAGTCAAAACATAAACTAACAGACAAACTTCATTTTTATTACAAAATTCTTGAAAACAATTTACAGTTGAAACTCAAATACAAATACGAATGTAAAACTGGAAAATTAAATGAAATATAGACATAATATATAAACAGACGATAAGAAATAATAATTATGATAAGCCATAAAAGATAGTACCTACAAATATACCAGAATGTTTTGTAGAATATAAATGTACCTATTATAAGTGTGACTAAAGAATACATTTGTACAACTGAAAATTTGCTCCTTTTCAATATGAAAAAAGTGGGTATCGCTCCGCTGTATAGTAGAGATGGAGAGTAGGTCACTGGTCACTTTAATGGATGTGTTAAATTTGAATGCAACGACGGGTAGCATTGTATACGAAAAACGATTCTGAACGGAGATGATATGTCAGTCAATGATAATTAATTGGATATATTATATTATTACCTATATTTAAATTGTAATATATCGTTATTTTACGCGATTTCGTAAAAAATTATATTTCATACGCACATAAAATGTTTTCTATATTGACAATGGATTTTTTTTTTTTACGGTTACTTGAAGGAAAACTTATGGATAACCTAGTATTGGATTTTTGAACCTTAAGTATAAATCACAAAGATTTTATGAATTTTCAACTTCAAAATTCTTTGCAAATTTTCGTGATTTTGATATATTTTCTAAACATTTGAACTCTAAATGCTTATAAACAAAAATTGTGACTAACGATTTTTGATTTATTTTTTACTACGATAAGTTTCAATTATCTATAAGTAGCTTAAAAAATGTCAAAATATTTTGAAAATTTAATCGCAAATAGATAACGCTAACATAAACGTTTGTTGAAAATTTCAAGTATTTACAATGAGTCGTTTTTGAGTTACAGCAAAATCAAAAAATCGATTTTGTCTTTTCAAAGAGGGGCTGAAGTCAAAAACGAAGCATTATTACTACTCCAAAAAGTGATGACGGACACAAAAATAATACAAACATCATTGTAAAATCAATACATTCATCACTCCGTTCAGAATCTAAAAATATTAATTTGTATTATTCGTCAAAATTAACTTGTAAAATCATATTTTATAGTTTTTATGAAGTAAAAATATCAGGTTAAATGAAACATGTACAAGTTAAAAATTATAAATTATAATCATTTTCGTAATCGAGTAGTCAAGGATCAAGACACTTACTTGTGTTAACTTCGGGCATAAAATATGAACAATTCGTTTATAATATCAAAAATCTTTATTAAATGAACAACAACTACACCCAATAGCTAAGTAAAAACAACCATCAGTTATGTTAAAAGGCCGTCCGGCGAACGGCACACAACCAACTAGTTTTACTCCGAGGCGATCGGGCATCGGCCGACGGATGTCGTCACCACTACCGCCCTCTGTCGGTGCATACATTTAATAATTTTGAGTGTTTTATAAGCAGTTTAAAATGGGAATTTGTCAAAATTATCATATAAAAACATGTATCATAGTGTATTCAAAATACCAGGTTAAATGAAACACGTGAAAGATAATAATGGTAAATTTCTTAAACTATTGTTCAAGCTTCTAAACATTAACTTAATATTTGAGTGTTTTATAAATGTTTTATAATGATCATTTAAATATAGTAAAAATAAAATATATTTATAGCATAGGTAAATTTTAAGAATAAACAATACAAGCTAAAGGTGTTTACTATTATTTTATTCAGATATTTAACAAATCTCAATTGTTTCACAGCTATTAATTTAGTATCAATTATATTCAATAACCATTGCACGCACATTGCATAAATCCAATATTATTATCAGTATCTTCTAGTCCATTTTCAACATAGGATGTTGATACTTTCCTTGGTGGTAGAAATGTGAATTCGTGTCACAGCGTTCCTTGATTGATCTGATATACTGCCAACTGAAAAAATGTAGTAAGTTAATAATGTATAACGGTTGGAGAATAACTTGAGAATATAGTGTTTTACAGGCAGTTCAAAGTATGAATTTGTAATATTAGTCAATATTATCATATAAAAAACATGTTTTATAGTGTTAATGAAGTATCAGCTTAAATGACAAATATGGATGTTAGTAATGGTAAATAACAATCATGTACTAAATCTAATTGTCTAGGTTTCACGAAACTAACTTGATAATTGAGATTTTTATGAGCAGCTAAAAATATGAATTTGTAATATGAGTCAAAATTATGATATATAAGCACGTTTTATAGTGTTTATTATTAAGTATGAGCCTAAATGAAATATATGGAAGTTAATAATGGTAAATAAGAACCATTTACTTAATATAATGGTTAGGGTATTATGACACTACCTTTTTGTAACACTACTATTAATTGAATATCAATTACATTCAATACCCATTACACGCACGTTGCATTAAACCATTAATATTAGCAGTACCTTCTATTCCATTTTCAACGGAAGATGTTGTAACTTTCCCAAGCGATAGAAATGTTAATTCATGGTCTCAGCATATTCTATTGAATGATCTGCTATACTGCCATCTAAAACACAAAGTAGTCAGTTAAATATGTATAATGGTTAAAGAAATAATTATAATGCTTAGCAACAAAAGAGATAGTACAAATCTACCAGAATGTTTTGTTGAGTTTTAATGTAAAACAAAATAGAAGTAAAGAATACACTTGTACATTAACATAAAATTGCTGATTTTCAATATTAAAATAATAAGAGTTTGTAATACTTGTATACATTATACAATAAGAATCATTGTCATAATCTAGTAGTCAAGGTTTCTAGACACTAACATGAGAATTGAGTGTTTTATAAGCAGTTAAAAATATGACTTTGTAATATTTGTTAAAATTACCATGTAAAATCATTTTTTATAGTGTTTATGAAGTATCAGCTTAAATGACAAATATGGACGTTAGTAATGGTAAATAAGAATCATTTACTTAATCTAATTGTCTGGGTTTCATGACACTAACTTGATAATTGAGATTTTTATGAGCAGCTAAAAATATGAATTTGTAATATGAGTCAAAATTATGATATATAAGCACGTTTTATAGTGTTTATTATTAAGTATGAGCCTAAATGAAAAATATGGAAGTTAATAATGGTAAATAAGAACCATTTACTTAATATTAATGGTTAGGGTTTTATGACACTACCTTTTTGTAACACTACTATTAATTTAATATCAATTAAATTCAATACCCATTACACGCACGTTGCACAAAACCATTAATATTAGCAGTGTCGTCTAGTACATTTTCAACGTAGGATGTTGATATTTTGCATAGTGGTAGAAATGTGAATTCATGTCTCAGCATATTCTATTGAATGATCTGCTGTACTGCCATCTAAAAATAAAAAATAGTCAGTTAAATATGTATAGTGTTTGGAGAATAACTTGAGAATACAGTGTTTTACAAGCAGTTCAAAGTATGACTTTGTAATGTTTGTTTAAATTATCATATCAAAATTATGATATTAAATCATTTTTTATTGTGTGTATGAAGCATCACCTTAAATGTAATATTTGAAAGTCAATTATGGAAAATTAGAATCATTTGCTTATAATCTAATGGTCAGGGTTTCATGACACTGACTTTTTGTTACACTACTATTAATTTAATATCAATTAAATTCAATACCCATTACACGTACGTTGCACAAAACCGTTATTATTAGCAGTATCGTCTAGTACATTTTCAACGTAGGATATTGATATTTAGCATAGTGGTAGAAATGTGAATTCATGTCTCAGCATGTATTGAATGATCTGCTGTACTGCCATCTAAAAAAAAAATAGTAAGTTAAATATGTATAATGGTTGGAGGATAAAATGTCGCTACTAGACACCGTAAGGAGGACAACAATTTTTATATAACAACTATTACGTGGACAACACTGAATAATTTTGAAATGGAAACAGTCAAAACATAAACTAACAGACAAACTTCATTTTTATTACAAAATTCTTGAAAACAATTTACAGTTGAAACTCAAATACAAATACGAATGTAAAACTGGAAAATTAAATGAAATATAGACATAATATATAAACAGACGATAAGAAATAATAATTATGATAAGCCATAAAAGATAGTACCTACAAATATACCAGAATGTTTTGTAGAATATAAATGTACCTATTATAAGTGTGACTAAAGAATACATTTGTACAACTGAAAATTTGCTCCTTTTCAATATGAAAAAAGTGGGTATCGCTCCGCTGTATAGTAGAGATGGAGAGTAGGTCACTGGTCACTTTAATGGATGTGTTAAATTTGAATGCAACGACGGGTAGCATTGTATACGAAAAACGATTCTGAACGGAGATGATATGTCAGTCAATGATAATTAATTGGATATATTATATTATTACCTATATTTAAATTGTAATATATCGTTATTTTACGCGATTTCGTAAAAAATTATATTTCATACGCACATAAAATGTTTTCTATATTGACAATGGATTTTTTTTTTTTACGGTTACTTGAAGGAAAACTTATGGATAACCTAGTATTGGATTTTTGAACCTTAAGTATAAATCACAAAGATTTTATGAATTTTCAACTTCAAAATTCTTTGCAAATTTTCGTGATTTTGATATATTTTCTAAACATTTGAACTCTAAATGCTTATAAACAAAAATTGTGACTAACGATTTTTGATTTATTTTTTACTACGATAAGTTTCAATTATCTATAAGTAGCTTAAAAAATGTCAAAATATTTTGAAAATTTAATCGCAAATAGATAACGCTAACATAAACGTTTGTTGAAAATTTCAAGTATTTACAATGAGTCGTTTTTGAGTTACAGCAAAATCAAAAAATCGATTTTGTCTTTTCAAAGAGGGGCTGAAGTCAAAAACGAAGCATTATTACTACTCCAAAAAGTGATGACGGACACAAAAATAATACAAACATCATTGTAAAATCAATACATTCATCACTCCGTTCAGAATCTAAAAATATTAATTTGTATTATTCGTCAAAATTAACTTGTAAAATCATATTTTATAGTTTTTATGAAGTAAAAATATCAGGTTAAATGAAACATGTGCAAGTTAAAAATTATAAATTATAATCATTTTCGTAATCGAGTAGTCAAGGATCAAGACACTTACTTGTGTTAACTTCGGGCATAAAATATGAACAATTCGTTTATAATATCAAAAATCTTTATTAAATGAACAACAACTACACCCAATAGCTAAGTAAAAACAACCATCAGTTATGTTAAAAGGCCGTCCGGCGAACGGCACACAACCAACTAGTTTTACTCCGAGGCGATCGGGCATCGGCCGACGGATGTCGTCACCACTACCGCCCTCTGTCGGTGCATACATTTAATAATTTTGAGTGTTTTATAAGCAGTTTAAAATGGGAATTTGTCAAAATTATCATATAAAAACATGTATCATAGTGTATTCAAAATACCAGGTTAAATGAAACACGTGAAAGATAATAATGGTAAATTTCTTAAACTATTGTTCAAGCTTCTAAACATTAACTTAATATTTGAGTGTTTTATAAATGTTTTATAATGATCATTTAAATATAGTAAAAATAAAATATATTTATAGCATAGGTAAATTTTAAGAATAAACAATACAAGCTAAAGGTGTTTACTATTATTTTATTCAGATATTTAACAAATCTCAATTGTTTCACAGCTATTAATTTAGTATCAATTATATTCAATAACCATTGCACGCACATTGCATAAATCCAATATTATTATCAGTATCTTCTAGTCCATTTTCAACATAGGATGTTGATACTTTCCTTGGTGGTAGAAATGTGAATTCGTGTCACAGCGTTCCTTGATTGATCTGATATACTGCCAACTGAAAAAATGTAGTAAGTTAATAATGTATAACGGTTGGAGAATAACTTGAGAATATAGTGTTTTACAGGCAGTTCAAAGTATGAATTTGTAATATTAGTCAATATTATCATATAAAAAACATGTTTTATAGTGTTAATGAAGTATCAGCTTAAATGACAAATATGGATGTTAGTAATGGTAAATAACAATCATGTACTAAATCTAATTGTCTAGGTTTCAAGAAACTAACTTGATAATTGAGATTTTTATGAGCAGCTAAAAATATGAATTTGTAATATGAGTCAAAATTATGATATATAAGCACGTTTTATAGTGTTTATTATTAAGTATGAGCCTAAATGAAATATATGGAAGTTAATAATGGTAAATAAGAACCATTTACTTAATATAATGGTTAGGGTATTATGACACTACCTTTTTGTAACACTACTATTAATTGAATACCAATTACATTCAATACCCATTACACGCACGTTGCATAAAACCATTAATATTAGCAGTACCTTCTATTCCATTTTCAACGGAAGATGTTGTAACTTTCCCAAGCGATAGAAATGTTAATTCATGGTCTCAGCATGCCTCGAGTGATCTGCTATACTGCCATCTAAAACACAAAGTAGTCAGTTAAATATGTATAATGGTTAAAGAAATAATTATAATGCTTAGCAACAAAAGAGATAGTACAAATCTACCAGAATGTTTTGTTGAGTTTTAATGTAAAACAAAATAGAAGTAAAGAATACACTTGTACATTAACATAAAATTGCTGATTTTCAATATTAAAATAATAAGAGTTTGTAATACTTGTATACATTATACAATAAGAATCATTGTCATAATCTAGTAGTCAAGGTTTCTAGACACTAACATGAGAATTGAGTGTTTTATAAGCAGTTAAAAATATGACTTTGTAATATTTGTTAAAATTACCATGTAAAATCATTTTTTATAGTGTTTATGAAGTATCAGCTTAAATGACAAATATGGACGTTAGTAATGGTAAATAAGAATCATTTACTTAATCTAATTGTCTGGGTTTCATGACACTAACTTGATAATTGAGATTTTTATGAGCAGCTAAAAATATGAATTTGTAATATGAGTCAAAATTATGATATATAAGCACGTTTTATAGTGTTTATTATTAAGTATGAGCCTAAATGAAAAATATGGAAGTTAATAATGGTAAATAAGAACCATTTACTTAATATAATGGTTAGGGTTTTATGACACTACCTTTTTGTAACACTACTATTAATTTAATATCAATTAAATTCAATACCCATTACACGCACGTTGCACAAAACCATTAATATTAGCAGTGTCGTCTAGTACATTTTCAACGTAGGATGTTGATATTTTGCATAGTGGTAGAAATGTGAATTCATGTCTCAGCATATTCTATTGAATGATCTGCTGTACTGCCATCTAAAAATAAAAAATAGTCAGTTAAATATGTATAGTGTTTGGAGAATAACTTGAGAATACAGTGTTTTACAAGCAGTTCAAAGTATGACTTTGTAATGTTTGTTTAAATTATCATATCAAAATTATGATATTAAATCATTTTTTATTGTGTGTATGAAGCATCACCTTAAATGTAATATTTGAAAGTCAATTATGGAAAATTAGAATCATTTGCTTATAATCTAATGGTCAGGGTTTCATGACACTGACTTTTTGTTACACTACTATTAATTTAATATCAATTAAATTCAATACCCATTACACGCACGTTGCACAAAACCATTATTATTAGCAGTATCGTCTAGTACATTTTCAACGTAGGATATTGATATTTAGCATAGTGGTAGAAATGTGAATTCATGTCTCAGCATGTATTGAATGATCTGCTGTACTGCCATCTAAAAAAAAAATAGTAAGTTAAATATGTATAATGGTTGGAGGATAAAATGTCGCTACTAGACACCGTAAGGAGGACAACAATTTTTATATAACAACTATTACGTGGACAACACTGAATAATTTTGAAATGGAAACAGTCAAAACATAAACTAACAGACAAACTTCATTTTTATTACAAAATTCTTGAAAACAATTTACAGTTGAAACTCAAATACAAATACGAATGTAAAACTGGAAAATTAAATGAAATATAGACATAATATATAAACAGACGATAAGAAATAATAATTATGATAAGCCATAAAAGATAGTACCTACAAATATACCAGAATGTTTTGCAGAATATAAATGTACCTATTATAAGTGTGACTAAAGAATACATTTGTACAACTGAAAATTTGCTCCTTTTCAATATGAAAAAAGTGGGTATCGCTCCGCTGTATAGTAGAGATGGAGAGTAGGTCACTGGTCACTTTAATGGATGTGTTAAATTTGAATGCAACGACGGGTAGCATTGTATACGAAAAACGATTCTGAACGGAGATGATTTGTCAGTCAATGATAATTAGTTGGACATATTATATTATTACCTATATTTAAATTGTAATATATCGTTATTTTACGCGATTTCGTAAAAAATTATATTTCATACGCACATAAAATGTTTTCTATATTGACAATGGATTTTTTTTTTTTACGGTTACTTGAAGGAAAACTTATGGACAACCTAGTATTGGATTTTTGAACCTTAAGTATAAATCACAAAGATTTTATGAATTTTCAACTTCAAAATTCTTTGCAAATTTTCGTGATTTTGATATATTTTCTAAACATTTGAACTCTAAATGCTTATAAACAAAAATTGTGACTAACGATTTTTGATTTATTTTTTACTACGATAAGTTTCAATTATCTATAAGTAGCTTAAAAAATGTCAAAATATTTTGAAAATTTAATCGCAAATAGATAACGCTAACATAAACGTTTGTTGAAAATTTCAAGTATTTACAATGAGTCGTTTTTGAGTTACAGCAAAATCAAAAAATCGATTTTGTCTTTTCAAAGAGGGGCTGAAGTCAAAAACGAAGCATTATTACTACTCCAAAAAGTGATGACGGACACAAAAATAATACAAACATCATTGTAAAATCAATACATTCATCACTCCGTTCAGAATCTAAAAATATTAATTTGTATTATTCGTCAAAATTAACTTGTAAAATCATATTTTATAGTTTTTATGAAGTAAAAATATCAGGTTAAATGAAACATGTGCAAGTTAAAAATTATAAATTATAATCATTTTCGTAATCGAGTAGTCAAGGATCAAGACACTTACTTGTGTTAACTTCGGGCATAAAATATGAACAATTCGTTTATAATATCAAAAATCTTTATTAAATGAACAACAACTACACCCAATAGCTAAGTAAAAACAACCATCAGTTATGTTAAAAGGCCGTCCGGCGAACGGCACACAACCAACTAGTTTTACTCCGAGGCGATCGGGCATCGGCCGACGGATGTCGTCACCACTACCGCCCTCTGTCGGTGCATACATTTAATAATTTTGAGTGTTTTATAAGCAGTTTAAAATGGGAATTTGTCAAAATTATCATATAAAAACATGTATCATAGTGTATTCAAAATACCAGGTTAAATGAAACACGTGAAAGATAATAATGGTAAATTTCTTAAACTATTGTTCAAGCTTCTAAACATTAACTTAATATTTGAGTGTTTTATAAATGTTTTATAATGATCATTTAAATATAGTAAAAATAAAATATATTTATAGCATAGGTAAATTTTAAGAATAAACAATACAAGCTAAAGGTGTTTACTATTATTTTATTCAGATATTTAACAAATCTCAATTGTTTCACAGCTATTAATTTAGTATCAATTATATTCAATAACCATTGCACGCACATTGCATAAATCCAATATTATTATCAGTATCTTCTAGTCCATTTTCAACATAGGATGTTGATACTTTCCTTGGTGGTAGAAATGTGAATTCGTGTCACAGCGTTCCTTGATTGATCTGATATACTGCCAACTGAAAAAATGTAGTAAGTTAATAATGTATAACGGTTGGAGAATAACTTGAGAATATAGTGTTTTACAGGCAGTTCAAAGTATGAATTTGTAATATTAGTCAATATTATCATATAAAAAACATGTTTTATAGTGTTAATGAAGTATCAGCTTAAATGACAAATATGGATGTTAGTAATGGTAAATAACAATCATGTACTAAATCTAATTGTCTAGGTTTCACGAAACTAACTTGATAATTGAGATTTTTATGAGCAGCTAAAAATATGAATTTGTAATATGAGTCAAAATTATGATATATAAGCACGTTTTATAGTGTTTATTATTAAGTATGAGCCTAAATGAAATATATGGAAGTTAATAATGGTAAATAAGAACCATTTACTTAATATAATGGTTAGGGTATTATGACACTACCTTTTTGTAACACTACTATTAATTGAATATCAATTACATTCAATACCCATTACACGCACGTTGCATAAAACCATTAATATTAGCAGTACCTTCTATTCCATTTTCAACGGAAGATGTTGTAACTTTCCCAAGCGATAGAAATGTTAATTCATGGTCTCAGCATGCCTCGAGTGATCTGCTATACTGCCATCTAAAACACAAAGTAGTCAGTTAAATATGTATAATGGTTAAAGAAATAATTATAATGCTTAGCAACAAAAGAGATAGTACAAATCTACCAGAATGTTTTGTTGAGTTTTAATGTAAAACAAAATAGAAGTAAAGAATACACTTGTACATTAACATAAAATTGCTGATTTTCAATATTAAAATAATAAGAGTTTGTAATACTTGTATACATTATACAATAAGAATCATTGTCATAATCTAGTAGTCAAGGTTTCTAGACACTAACATGAGAATTGAGTGTTTTATAAGCAGTTAAAAATATGACTTTGTAATATTTGTTAAAATTACCATGTAAAATCATTTTTTATAGTGTTTATGAAGTATCAGCTTAAATGACAAATATGGACGTTAGTAATGGTAAATAAGAATCATTTACTTAATCTAATTGTCTGGGTTTCATGACACTAACTTGATAATTGAGATTTTTATGAGCAGCTAAAAATATGACTTTGTAATATGAGTCAAAATTATGATATATAAGCACGTTTTATAGTGTTTATTATTAAGTATGAGCCTAAATGAAAAATATGGAAGTTAATAATGGTAAATAAGAACCATTTACTTAATATAATGGTTAGGGTTTTATGACACTACCTTTTTGTAACACTACTATTAATTTAATATCAATTAAATTCAATACCCATTACACGCACGTTGCACAAAACCATTAATATTAGCAGTGTCGTCTAGTACATTTTCAACGTAGGATGTTGATATTTTGCATAGTGGTAGAAATGTGAATTCATGTCTCAGCATATTCTATTGAATGATCTGCTGTACTGCCATCTAAAAATAAAAAATAGTCAGTTAAATATGTATAGTGTTTGGAGAATAACTTGAGAATACAGTGTTTTACAAGCAGTTCAAAGTATGACTTTGTAATGTTTGTTTAAATTATCATATCAAAATTATGATATTAAATCATTTTTTATTGTGTGTATGAAGCATCACCTTAAATGTAATATTTGAAAGTCAATTATGGAAAATTAGAATCATTTGCTTATAATCTAATGGTCAGGGTTTCATGACACTGACTTTTTGTTACACTACTATTAATTTAATATCAATTAAATTCAATACCCATTACACGCACGTTGCACAAAACCATTATTATTAGCAGTATCGTCTAGTACATTTTCAACGTAGGATATTGATATTTAGCATAGTGGTAGAAATGTGAATTCATGTCTCAGCATGTATTGAATGATCTGCTGTACTGCCATCTAAAAAAAAAATAGTAAGTTAAATATGTATAATGGTTGGAGGATAAAATGTCGCTACTAGACACCGTAAGGAGGACAACAATTTTTATATAACAACTATTACGTGGACAACACTGAATAATTTTGAAATGGAAACAGTCAAAACATAAACTAACAGACAAACTTCATTTTTATTACAAAATTCTTGAAAACAATTTACAGTTGAAACTCAAATACAAATACGAATGTAAAACTGGAAAATTAAATGAAATATAGACATAATATATAAACAGACGATAAGAAATAATAATTATGATAAGCCATAAAAGATAGTACCTACAAATATACCAGAATGTTTTGCAGAATATAAATGTACCTATTATAAGTGTGACTAAAGAATACATTTGTACAACTGAAAATTTGCTCCTTTTCAATATGAAAAAAGTGGGTATCGCTCCGCTGTATAGTAGAGATGGAGAGTAGGTCACTGGTCACTTTAATGGATGTGTTAAATTTGAATGCAACGACGGGTAGCATTGTATACGAAAAACGATTCTGAACGGAGATGATTTGTCAGTCAATGATAATTAGTTGGACATATTATATTATTACCTATATTTAAATTGTAATATATCGTTATTTTACGCGATTTCGTAAAAAATTATATTTCATACGCACATAAAATGTTTTCTATATTGACAATGGATTTTTTTTTTTTACGGTTACTTGAAGGAAAACTTATGGACAACCTAGTATTGGATTTTTGAACCTTAAGTATAAATCACAAAGATTTTATGAATTTTCAACTTCAAAATTCTTTGCAAATTTTCGTGATTTTGATATATTTTCTAAACATTTGAACTCTAAATGCTTATAAACAAAAATTGTGACTAACGATTTTTGATTTATTTTTTACTACGATAAGTTTCAATTATCTATAAGTAGCTTAAAAAATGTCAAAATATTTTGAAAATTTAATCGCAAATAGATAACGCTAACATAAACGTTTGTTGAAAATTTCAAGTATTTACAATGAGTCGTTTTTGAGTTACAGCAAAATCAAAAAATCGATTTTGTCTTTTCAAAGAGGGGCTGAAGTCAAAAACGAAGCATTATTACTACTCCAAAAAGTGATGACGGACACAAAAATAATACAAACATCATTGTAAAATCAATACATTCATCACTCCGTTCAGAATCTAAAAATATTAATTTGTATTATTCGTCAAAATTAACTTGTAAAATCATATTTTATAGTTTTTATGAAGTAAAAATATCAGGTTAAATGAAACATGTGCAAGTTAAAAATTATAAATTATAATCATTTTCGTAATCGAGTAGTCAAGGATCAAGACACTTACTTGTGTTAACTTCGGGCATAAAATATGAACAATTCGTTTATAATATCAAAAATCTTTAATAAATGAACAACAACTACACCCAATAGCTAAGTAAAAACAACCATCAGTTATGTTAAAAGGCCGTCCGGCGAACGGCACACAACCAACTAGTTTTACTCCGAGGCGATCGGGCATCGGCCGACGGATGTCGTCACCACTACCGCCCTCTGTCGGTGCATACATTTAATAATTTTGAGTGTTTTATAAGCAGTTTAAAATGGGAATTTGTCAAAATTATCATATAAAAACATGTATCATAGTGTATTCAAAATACCAGGTTAAATGAAACACGTGAAAGATAATAATGGTAAATTTCTTAAACTATTGTTCAAGCTTCTAAACATTAACTTAATATTTGAGTGTTTTATAAATGTTTTATAATGATCATTTAAATATAGTAAAAATAAAATATATTTATAGCATAGGTAAATTTTAAGAATAAACAATACAAGCTAAAGGTGTTTACTATTATTTTATTCAGATATTTAACAAATCTCAATTGTTTCACAGCTATTAATTTAGTATCAATTATATTCAATAACCATTGCACGCACATTGCATAAATCCAATATTATTATCAGTATCTTCTAGTCCATTTTCAACATAGGATGTTGATACTTTCCTTGGTGGTAGAAATGTGAATTCGTGTCACAGCGTTCCTTGATTGATCTGATATACTGCCAACTGAAAAAATGTAGTAAGTTAATAATGTATAACGGTTGGAGAATAACTTGAGAATATAGTGTTTTACAGGCAGTTCAAAGTATGAATTTGTAATATTAGTCAATATTATCATATAAAAAACATGTTTTATAGTGTTAATGAAGTATCAGCTTAAATGACAAATATGGATGTTAGTAATGGTAAATAACAATCATGTACTAAATCTAATTGTCTAGGTTTCAAGAAACTAACTTGATAATTGAGATTTTTATGAGCAGCTAAAAATATGAATTTGTAATATGAGTCAAAATTATGATATATAAGCACGTTTTATAGTGTTTATTATTAAGTATGAGCCTAAATGAAATATATAGAAGTTAATAATGGTAAATAAGAACCATTTACTTAATATAATGGTTAGGGTATTATGACACTACCTTTTTGTAACACTACTATTAATTGAATATCAATTACATTCAATACCCATTACACGCACGTTGCATAAAACCATTAATATTAGCAGTACATTCTATTCCATTTTCAACGGAAGATGTTGTAACTTTCCCAAGCGATAGAAATGTTAATTCATGGTCTCAGCATGCCTCGAGTGATCTGCTATACTGCCATCTAAAACACAAAGTAGTCAGTTAAATATGTATAATGGTTAAAGAAATAATTATAATGCTTAGCAACAAAAGAGATAGTACAAATCTACCAGAATGTTTTGTTGAGTTTTAATGTAAAACAAAATAGAAGTAAAGAATACACTTGTACATTAACATAAAATTGCTGATTTTCAATATTAAAATAATAAGAGTTTGTAATACTTGTATACATTATACAATAAGAATCATTGTCATAATCTAGTAGTCAAGGTTTCTAGACACTAACATGAGAATTGAGTGTTTTATAAGCAGTTAAAAATATGACTTTGTAATATTTGTTAAAATTACCATGTAAAATCATTTTTTATAGTGTTTATGAAGTATCAGCTTAAATGACAAATATGGACGTTAGTAATGGTAAATAAGAATCATTTACTTAATCTAATTGTCTGGGTTTCATGACACTAACTTGATAATTGAGATTTTTATGAGCAGCTAAAAATATGAATTTGTAATATGAGTCAAAATTATGATATATAAGCACGTTTTATAGTGTTTATTATTAAGTATGAGCCTAAATGAAAAATATGGAAGTTAATAATGGTAAATAAGAACCATTTACTTAATATAATGGTTAGGGTTTTATGACACTACCTTTTTGTAACACTACTATTAATTTAATATCAATTAAATTCAATACCCATTACACGCACGTTGCACAAAACCATTAATATTAGCAGTGTCGTCTAGTACATTTTCAACGTAGGATGTTGATATTTTGCATAGTGGTAGAAATGTGAATTCATGTCTCAGCATATTCTATTGAATGATCTGCTGTACTGCCATCTAAAAATAAAAAATAGTCAGTTAAATATGTATAGTGTTTGGAGAATAACTTGAGAATACAGTGTTTTACAAGCAGTTCAAAGTATGACTTTGTAATGTTTGTTTAAATTATCATATCAAAATTATGATATTAAATCATTTTTTATTGTGTGTATGAAGCATCACCTTAAATGTAATATTTGAAAGTCAATTATGGAAAATTAGAATCATTTGCTTATAATCTAATGGTCAGGGTTTCATGACACTGACTTTTTGTTACACTACTATTAATTTAATATCAATTAAATTCAATACCCATTACACGCACGTTGCACAAAACCATTATTATTAGCAGTATCGTCTAGTACATTTTCAACGTAGGATATTGATATTTAGCATAGTGGTAGAAATGTGAATTCATGTCTCAGCATGTATTGAATGATCTGCTGTACTGCCATCTAAAAAAAAAATAGTAAGTTAAATATGTATAATGGTTGGAGGATAAAATGTCGCTACTAGACACCGTAAGGAGGACAACAATTTTTATATAACAACTATTACGTGGACAACACTGAATAATTTTGAAATGGAAACAGTCAAAACATAAACTAACAGACAAACTTCATTTTTATTACAAAATTCTTGAAAACAATTTACAGTTGAAACTCAAATACAAATACGAATGTAAAACTGGAAAATTAAATGAAATATAGACATAATATATAAACAGACGATAAGAAATAATAATTATGATAAGCCATAAAAGATAGTACCTACAAATATACCAGAATGTTTTGCAGAATATAAATGTACCTATTATAAGTGTGACTAAAGAATACATTTGTACAACTGAAAATTTGCTCCTTTTCAATATGAAAAAAGTGGGTATCGCTCCGCTGTATAGTAGAGATGGAGAGTAGGTCACTGGTCACTTTAATGGATGTGTTAAATTTGAATGCAACGACGGGTAGCATTGTATACGAAAAACGATTCTGAACGGAGATGATTTGTCAGTCAATGATAATTAGTTGGACATATTATATTATTACCTATATTTAAATTGTAATATATCGTTATTTTACGCGATTTCGTAAAAAATTATATTTCATACGCACATAAAATGTTTTCTATATTGACAATGGATTTTTTTTTTTTACGGTTACTTGAAGGAAAACTTATGGACAACCTAGTATTGGATTTTTGAACCTTAAGTATAAATCACAAAGATTTTATGAATTTTCAACTTCAAAATTCTTTGCAAATTTTCGTGATTTTGATATATTTTCTAAACATTTGAACTCTAAATGCTTATAAACAAAAATTGTGACTAACGATTTTTGATTTATTTTTTACTACGATAAGTTTCAATTATCTATAAGTAGCTTAAAAAATGTCAAAATATTTTGAAAATTTAATCGCAAATAGATAACGCTAACATAAACGTTTGTTGAAAATTTCAAGTATTTACAATGAGTCGTTTTTGAGTTACAGCAAAATCAAAAAATCGATTTTGTCTTTTCAAAGAGGGGCTGAAGTCAAAAACGAAGCATTATTACTACTCCAAAAAGTGATGACGGACACAAAAATAATACAAACATCATTGTAAAATCAATACATTCATCACTCCGTTCAGAATCTAAAAATATTAATTTGTATTATTCGTCAAAATTAACTTGTAAAATCATATTTTATAGTTTTTATGAAGTAAAAATATCAGGTTAAATGAAACATGTGCAAGTTAAAAATTATAAATTATAATCATTTTCGTAATCGAGTAGTCAAGGATCAAGACACTTACTTGTGTTAACTTCGGGCATAAAATATGAACAATTCGTTTATAATATCAAAAATCTTTAATAAATGAACAACAACTACACCCAATAGCTAAGTAAAAACAACCATCAGTTATGTTAAAAGGCCGTCCGGCGAACGGCACACAACCAACTAGTTTTACTCCGAGGCGATCGGGCATCGGCCGACGGATGTCGTCACCACTACCGCCCTCTGTCGGTGCATACATTTAATAATTTTGAGTGTTTTATAAGCAGTTTAAAATGGGAATTTGTCAAAATTATCATATAAAAACATGTATCATAGTGTATTCAAAATACCAGGTTAAATGAAACACGTGAAAGATAATAATGGTAAATTTCTTAAACTATTGTTCAAGCTTCTAAACATTAACTTAATATTTGAGTGTTTTATAAATGTTTTATAATGATCATTTAAATATAGTAAAAATAAAATATATTTATAGCATAGGTAAATTTTAAGAATAAACAATACAAGCTAAAGGTGTTTACTATTATTTTATTCAGATATTTAACAAATCTCAATTGTTTCACAGCTATTAATTTAGTATCAATTATATTCAATAACCATTGCACGCACATTGCATAAATCCAATATTATTATCAGTATCTTCTAGTCCATTTTCAACATAGGATGTTGATACTTTCCTTGGTGGTAGAAATGTGAATTCGTGTCACAGCGTTCCTTGATTGATCTGATATACTGCCAACTGAAAAAATGTAGTAAGTTAATAATGTATAACGGTTGGAGAATAACTTGAGAATATAGTGTTTTACAGGCAGTTCAAAGTATGAATTTGTAATATTAGTCAATATTATCATATAAAAAACATGTTTTATAGTGTTAATGAAGTATCAGCTTAAATGACAAATATGGATGTTAGTAATGGTAAATAACAATCATGTACTAAATCTAATTGTCTAGGTTTCAAGAAACTAACTTGATAATTGAGATTTTTATGAGCAGCTAAAAATATGAATTTGTAATATGAGTCAAAATTATGATATATAAGCACGTTTTATAGTGTTTATTATTAAGTATGAGCCTAAATGAAATATATAGAAGTTAATAATGGTAAATAAGAACCATTTACTTAATATAATGGTTAGGGTATTATGACACTACCTTTTTGTAACACTACTATTAATTGAATATCAATTACATTCAATACCCATTACACGCACGTTGCATAAAACCATTAATATTAGCAGTACATTCTATTCCATTTTCAACGGAAGATGTTGTAACTTTCCCAAGCGATAGAAATGTTAATTCATGGTCTCAGCATGCCTCGAGTGATCTGCTATACTGCCATCTAAAACACAAAGTAGTCAGTTAAATATGTATAATGGTTAAAGAAATAATTATAATGCTTAGCAACAAAAGAGATAGTACAAATCTACCAGAATGTTTTGTTGAGTTTTAATGTAAAACAAAATAGAAGTAAAGAATACACTTGTACATTAACATAAAATTGCTGATTTTCAATATTAAAATAATAAGAGTTTGTAATACTTGTATACATTATACAATAAGAATCATTGTCATAATCTAGTAGTCAAGGTTTCTAGACACTAACATGAGAATTGAGTGTTTTATAAGCAGTTAAAAATATGACTTTGTAATATTTGTTAAAATTACCATGTAAAATCATTTTTTATAGTGTTTATGAAGTATCAGCTTAAATGACAAATATGGACGTTAGTAATGGTAAATAAGAATCATTTACTTAATCTAATTGTCTGGGTTTCATGACACTAACTTGATAATTGAGATTTTTATGAGCAGCTAAAAATATGAATTTGTAATATGAGTCAAAATTATGATATATAAGCACGTTTTATAGTGTTTATTATTAAGTATGAGCCTAAATGAAAAATATGGAAGTTAATAATGGTAAATAAGAACCATTTACTTAATATAATGGTTAGGGTTTTATGACACTACCTTTTTGTAACACTACTATTAATTTAATATCAATTAAATTCAATACCCATTACACGCACGTTGCACAAAACCATTAATATTAGCAGTGTCGTCTAGTACATTTTCAACGTAGGATGTTGATATTTTGCATAGTGGTAGAAATGTGAATTCATGTCTCAGCATATTCTATTGAATGATCTGCTGTACTGCCATCTAAAAATAAAAAATAGTCAGTTAAATATGTATAGTGTTTGGAGAATAACTTGAGAATACAGTGTTTTACAAGCAGTTCAAAGTATGACTTTGTAATGTTTGTTTAAATTATCATATCAAAATTATGATATTAAATCATTTTTTATTGTGTGTATGAAGCATCACCTTAAATGTAATATTTGAAAGTCAATTATGGAAAATTAGAATCATTTGCTTATAATCTAATGGTCAGGGTTTCATGACACTGACTTTTTGTTACACTACTATTAATTTAATATCAATTAAATTCAATACCCATTACACGCACGTTACACAAAACCATTATTATTAGCAGTATCGTCTAGTACATTTTCAACGTAGGATATTGATATTTAGCATAGTGGTAGAAATGTGAATTCATGTCTCAGCATGTATTGAATGATCTGCTGTACTGCCATCTAAAAAAAAAATAGTAAGTTAAATATGTATAATGGTTGGAGGATAAAATGTCGCTACTAGACACCGTAAGGAGGACAACAATTTTTATATAACAACTATTACGTGGACAACACTGAATAATTTTGAAATGGAAACAGTCAAAACATAAACTAACAGACAAACTTCATTTTTATTACAAAATTCTTGAAAACAATTTACAGTTGAAACTCAAATACAAATACGAATGTAAAACTGGAAAATTAAATGAAATATAGACATAATATATAAACAGACGATAAGAAATAATAATTATGATAAGCCATAAAAGATAGTACCTACAAATATACCAGAATGTTTTGCAGAATATAAATGTACCTATTATAAGTGTGACTAAAGAATACATTTGTACAACTGAAAATTTGCTCCTTTTCAATATGAAAAAAGTGGGTATCGCTCCGCTGTATAGTAGAGATGGAGAGTAGGTCACTGGTCACTTTAATGGATGTGTTAAATTTGAATGCAACGACGGGTAGCATTGTATACGAAAAACGATTCTGAACGGAGATGATTTGTCAGTCAATGATAATTAGTTGGACATATTATATTATTACCTATATTTAAATTGTAATATATCGTTATTTTACGCGATTTCGTAAAAAATTATATTTCATACGCACATAAAATGTTTTCTATATTGACAATGGATTTTTTTTTTTTACGGTTACTTGAAGGAAAACTTATGGACAACCTAGTATTGGATTTTTGAACCTTAAGTATAAATCACAAAGATTTTATGAATTTTCAACTTCAAAATTCTTTGCAAATTTTCGTGATTTTGATATATTTTCTAAACATTTGAACTCTAAATGCTTATAAACAAAAATTGTGACTAACGATTTTTGATTTATTTTTTACTACGATAAGTTTCAATTATCTATAAGTAGCTTAAAAAATGTCAAAATATTTTGAAAATTTAATCGCAAATAGATAACGCTAACATAAACGTTTGTTGAAAATTTCAAGTATTTACAATGAGTCGTTTTTGAGTTACAGCAAAATCAAAAAATCGATTTTGTCTTTTCAAAGAGGGGCTGAAGTCAAAAACGAAGCATTATTACTACTCCAAAAAGTGATGACGGACACAAAAATAATACAAACATCATTGTAAAATCAATACATTCATCACTCCGTTCAGAATCTAAAAATATTAATTTGTATTATTCGTCAAAATTAACTTGTAAAATCATATTTTATAGTTTTTATGAAGTAAAAATATCAGGTTAAATGAAACATGTGCAAGTTAAAAATTATAAATTATAATCATTTTCGTAATCGAGTAGTCAAGGATCAAGACACTTACTTGTGTTAACTTCGGGCATAAAATATGAACAATTCGTTTATAATATCAAAAATCTTTATTAAATGAACAACAACTACACCCAATAGCTAAGTAAAAACAACCATCAGTTATGTTAAAAGGCCGTCCGGCGAACGGCACACAACCAACTAGTTTTACTCCGAGGCGATCGGGCATCGGCCGACGGATGTCGTCACCACTACCGCCCTCTGTCGGTGCATACATTTAATAATTTTGAGTGTTTTATAAGCAGTTTAAAATGGGAATTTGTCAAAATTATCATATAAAAACATGTATCATAGTGTATTCAAAATACCAGGTTAAATGAAACACGTGAAAGATAATAATGGTAAATTTCTTAAACTATTGTTCAAGCTTCTAAACATTAACTTAATATTTGAGTGTTTTATAAATGTTTTATAATGATCATTTAAATATAGTAAAAATAAAATATATTTATAGCATAGGTAAATTTTAAGAATAAACAATACAAGCTAAAGGTGTTTACTATTATTTTATTCAGATATTTAACAAATCTCAATTGTTTCACAGCTATTAATTTAGTATCAATTATATTCAATAACCATTGCACGCACATTGCATAAATCCAATATTATTATCAGTATCTTCTAGTCCATTTTCAACATAGGATGTTGATACTTTCCTTGGTGGTAGAAATGTGAATTCGTGTCACAGCGTTCCTTGATTGATCTGATATACTGCCAACTGAAAAAATGTAGTAAGTTAATAATGTATAACGGTTGGAGAATAACTTGAGAATATAGTGTTTTACAGGCAGTTCAAAGTATGAATTTGTAATATTAGTCAATATTATCATATAAAAAACATGTTTTATAGTGTTAATGAAGTATCAGCTTAAATGACAAATATGGATGTTAGTAATGGTAAATAACAATCATGTACTAAATCTAATTGTCTAGGTTTCACGAAACTAACTTGATAATTGAGATTTTTATGAGCAGCTAAAAATATGAATTTGTAATATGAGTCAAAATTATGATATATAAGCACGTTTTATAGTGTTTATTATTAAGTATGAGCCTAAATGAAATATATGGAAGTTAATAATGGTAAATAAGAACCATTTACTTAATATAATGGTTAGGGTATTATGACACTACCTTTTTGTAACACTACTATTAATTGAATACCAATTACATTCAATACCCATTACACGCACGTTGCATAAAACCATTAATATTAGCAGTACCTTCTATTCCATTTTCAACGGAAGATGTTGTAACTTTCCCAAGCGATAGAAATGTTAATTCATGGTCTCAGCATGCCTCGAGTGATCTGCTATACTGCCATCTAAAACACAAAGTAGTCAGTTAAATATGTATAATGGTTAAAGAAATAATTATAATGCTTAGCAACAAAAGAGATAGTACAAATCTACCAGAATGTTTTGTTGAGTTTTAATGTAAAACAAAATAGAAGTAAAGAATACACTTGTACATTAACATAAAATTGCTGATTTTCAATATTAAAATAATAAGAGTTTGTAATACTTGTATACATTATACAATAAGAATCATTGTCATAATCTAGTAGTCAAGGTTTCTAGACACTAACATGAAAATTGAGTGTTTTATAAGCAGTTAAAAATATGACTTTGTAATATTTGTTAAAATTACCATGTAAAATCATTTTTTATAGTGTTTATGAAGTATCAGCTTAAATGACAAATATGGACGTTAGTAATGGTAAATAAGAATCATTTACTTAATCTAATTGTCTAGGTTTCATGACACTAACTTGATAATTGAGATTTTTATGAGCAGCTAAAAATATGAATTTGTAATATGAGTCAAAATTATGATATATAAGCACGTTTTATAGTGTTTATTATTAAGTATGAGCCTAAATGAAAAATATGGAAGTTAATAATGGTAAATAAGAACCATTTACTTAATATAATGGTTAGGGTTTTATGACACTACCTTTTTGTAACACTACTATTAATTTAATATCAATTAAATTCAATACCCATTACACGCACGTTGCACAAAACCATTAATATTAGCAGTGTCGTCTAGTACATTTTCAACGTAGGATGTTGATATTTTGCATAGTGGTAGAAATGTGAATTCATGTCTCAGCATATTCTATTGAATGATCTGCTGTACTGCCATCTAAAAATAAAAAATAGTCAGTTAAATATGTATAGTGTTTGGAGAATAACTTGAGAATACAGTGTTTTACAAGCAGTTCAAAGTATGACTTTGTAATGTTTGTTTAAATTATCATATCAAAATTATGATATTAAATCATTTTTTATTGTGTGTATGAAGCATCACCTTAAATGTAATATTTGAAAGTCAATTATGGAAAATTAGAATCATTTGCTTATAATCTAATGGTCAGGGTTTCATGACACTGACTTTTTGTTACACTACTATTAATTTAATATCAATTAAATTCAATACCCATTACACGCACGTTGCACAAAACCATTATTATTAGCAGTATCGTCTAGTACATTTTCAACGTAGGATATTGATATTTAGCATAGTGGTAGAAATGTGAATTCATGTCTCAGCATGTATTGAATGATCTGCTGTACTGCCATCTAAAAAAAAAATAGTAAGTTAAATATGTATAATGGTTGGAGGATAAAATGTCGCTACTAGACACCGTAAGGAGGACAACAATTTTTATATAACAACTATTACGTGGACAACACTGAATAATTTTGAAATGGAAACAGTCAAAACATAAACTAACAGACAAACTTCATTTTTATTACAAAATTCTTGAAAACAATTTACAGTTGAAACTCAAATACAAATACGAATGTAAAACTGGAAAATTAAATGAAATATAGACATAATATATAAACAGACGATAAGAAATAATAATTATGATAAGCCATAAAAGATAGTACCTACAAATATACCAGAATGTTTTGTAGAATATAAATGTACCTATTATAAGTGTGACTAAAGAATACATTTGTACAACTGAAAATTTGCTCCTTTTCAATATGAAAAAAGTGGGTATCGCTCCGCTGTATAGTAGAGATGGAGAGTAGGTCACTGGTCACTTTAATGGATGTGTTAAATTTGAATGCAACGACGGGTAGCATTGTATACGAAAAACGATTCTGAACGGAGATGATTTGTCAGTCAATGATAATTAGTTGGACATATTATATTATTACCTATATTTAAATTGTAATATATCGTTATTTTACGCGATTTCGTAAAAAATTATATTTCATACGCACATAAAATGTTTTCTATATTGACAATGGATTTTTTTTTTTTACGGTTACTTGAAGGAAAACTTATGGACAACCTAGTATTGGATTTTTGAACCTTAAGTATAAATCACAAAGATTTTATGAATTTTCAACTTCAAAATTCTTTGCAAATTTTCGTGATTTTGATATATTTTCTAAACATTTGAACTCTAAATGCTTATAAACAAAAATTGTGACTAACGATTTTTGATTTATTTTTTACTACGATAAGTTTCAATTATCTATAAGTAGCTTAAAAAATGTCAAAATATTTTGAAAATTTAATCGCAAATAGATAACGCTAACATAAACGTTTGTTGAAAATTTTAACTACATTAAAATGTGGTAAAAATCCATAAAATTCCTTAAAAAGTCCATAAATGACGTCACTACATCCATAAAATACCCTCAAAAATCATTAAAATACTCAATTAGTACATTAAAAAGTAGTAAAAATCCATAAAATTCGGGAAAAATCATTAAAAATCGTCATTAACTACATTAAAAAGTGGTGAAAATCCATAAAATTCGTGAAAAATCATTAAAAATCGTCATTAACTACATTAAAAAGTGGTAAAAATCCATAAAATTCGTGAAAAATCATTAAAAATCGTCATTAACTACATTAAAAAGTGGTGAAAATCCATAAAATTCGTGAAAAATCATTAAAAATCGTCATTAACTACATTAAAAAGTGATAAAAATCCATAAAATTCCTTAAAAAGTCCATAAATGACGTCACTACATCCATAAAAATACCCTCAAAAATCATTAAAATACTCAATTAGTACATTAAAAAGTGGTGAAAATCTATATAATTCGTGAAAAATCTTTAAAAATCGTCATTAACTACATTAAAAAGTGGTAAAAATCCATAAAATTCGTGAAAAATCATTAAAAATCGTTATTAACTACATTAAAATGTGGTAAAAATCCATAAAATTCCTTAAAAAGTCCATAAATGACGTCACTACATCCATAAAATACCCTCAAAAATCATTAAAATACTCAATTAGTACATTAAAAAGTGGTAAAAATCCATAAAATTCGTGAAAAATCATTAAAAATCGTCATTAACTACATTAAAAAGTGGTGAAAATCAATAAAATTCGTGAAAAATCATTAAAAATCGTCATTAACTACATTAAAAAGTGGTAAAAATCCATAAAATTCGTGAAAAATCATTAAAAATACGTTATTAACTACATTAAAATGTGGTAAAAATCCATAAAATTCCTTAAAAAGTCCATAAATGACGTCACTACATCCATAAAATACCCTCAAAAATCATTAAAATACTCAATAAGTACATTAAAAAGTGGTAAAAAATCCATAAAATTCGTGAAAAATCATTAAAAATCGTCACTAACTACATTAAAAAGTGGTGAAAATCCATAAAATTCGTGAAAAATCATTAAAAATCGTCATTAACTACATTAAAAAGTGGTAAAAATCCATAAAATTCCTTAAAAAGTCCATAAATGACGTCACTACATCCATAAAATACCCTCAAAAATCATTAAAATACTCAATTAGTACATTAAAAAGTGGTAAAAATCCATAAAATTCGTGAAACATCATTAAAAATCGTCATTAACTACATTAAAAAGTGGTGAAAATCCATAAAATTCGTGAAAAATCATTAAAAATCGTCATTAATTACATTAAAATGTGGTAAAAATCCATAAAATTCCTTAAAAAGTCCATAAATGACGTCACTACATCCATAAAATACCCTCAAAAATCATTAAAATACTCAATTAGTACATTAAAAAGTGGTAAAAATCCATAAAATTCGTGAAAAATCATTAAAAATCGTCATTAACTACATTAAAAAGTGGTAAAAATCCATAAAATTCGTGAAAAATCATTAAAAATCGTCATTAACTACATTAAAAAGTGTTAAAAATCCATAAAATTCGTGAAAAATCATTAAAAATCGTCATTAACTACATTAAAAAGTGGTTAAAATCCATAAAATTCCTTAAAAAGTCCATAAATGACGTCACTACATCCATAAAATACCCTCAAAAATCATTAAAATACTCAATTAGTACATTAAAAAGTGGTAAAAAATCCATAAAATTCGTGAAAAATCATTAAAAATCGTCATTAACTACATTAAAAAGTGGTGAAAATCTATATAATTCGTGAAAAATCTTTAAAAATCGTCATTAACTACATTAAAAAGTGGTAAAAATCCATAAAATTCGTGAAAAATCATTAAAAATCGTTATTAACTACATTAAAATGTGGTAAAAATCCATAAAATTCCTTAAAAAGTCCATAAATGACGTCACTACATCCATAAAATACCCTCAAAAATCATTAAAATACTCAATTAGTACATTAAAAAGTGGTAAAAATCCATAAAATTCGTGAAAAATCATTAAAAATCGTCATTAACTACATTAAAAAGTGGTGAAAATCAATAAAATTCGTGAAAAATCATTAAAAATCGTCATTAACTACATTAAAAAGTGGTAAAAATCCATAAAATTCGTGAAAAATCATTAAAAATCGTCACTAACTACATTAAAAAGTGGTGAAAATCCATAAAATTCGTGAAAAATCATTAAAAATCGTCATTAACTACATTAAAAAGTGGTAAAAATCCATAAAATTCCTTAAAAAGTCCATAAATGACGTCACTACATCCATAAAATACCCTCAAAAATCATTAAAATACTCAATTAGTACATTAAAAAGTGGTAAAAATCCATAAAATTCGTGAAACATCATTAAAAATCGTCATTAACTACATTAAAAAGTGGTGAAAATCCATAAAATTCGTGAAAAATCATTAAAAATCGTCATTAATTACATTAAAATGTGGTAAAAATCCATAAAATTCCTTAAAAAGTCCATAAATGACGTCACTACATCCATAAAATACCCTCAAAAATCATTAAAATACTCAATTAGTACATTAAAAAGTGGTAAAAATCCATAAAATTCGTGAAAAATCATTAAAAATCGTCATTAACTACATTAAAAAGTGGTGAAAATCCATAAAATTCGTGAAAAATCATTAAAAATCGTCATTAACTACATTAAAAAGTGGTGAAAATCTATATAATTCGTGAAAAATCTTTAAAAATCGTCATTAACTACATTAAAAAAACGGTGTAAATTCATAAAATACCTTAAAAAAGTCCATAAATGACGTCACTACATCCATAAAATACCCTCAAAAATCATTAAAAATCGTCATTAACTACATTAAAAAGTGGTGAAAATCTATATAATTCGTGAAAAATCTTTAAAAATCGTCATTAACTACATTAAAAAACGGTGTAAATTCATAAAATACCCTATAAAGTCCATAAATGACGTCACTACATCCATAAAATACCCTCAAAAATCATTAAAATACTCAATAAGTACATTAAAAAGTGGTAAAAATCCATAAAATTCGTGAAAAATCATTAAAAATCGTCATTAACTACATTAAAAAGTGGTAAAAATCCATAAAATTCGTGAAAAATCATTAATAATCGAATTAACTACATTAAAATGTGGTAAAAATCCCATAAAATTCCTTAAAAAGTCCATAAATGACGTCACTACATCCATAAAATACCCTCAAAAATCATTAAAATACTCAATTAGTACATTAAAAAGTGGGTAAAAATCCATAAAATTCGTGAAAAATCATTAAAAATCGTCATTAACTACATTAAAAAGTGGTGAAAATCAATAAAATTCGTGGAAAAATCATTAAAAATCGTCATTAACTACATTAAAAAGTGGTAAAAAATCCATAAAATTCGTGAAAAATCATTAAAAATCGTTATTAACTACATTAAAATGTGGTAAAAATCCATAAAATTCCTTAAAAAGTCCATAAACGACGTCACTACATCCATAAAATACCCTCAAAAATCATTAAAATACTCAATTAGTACATTAAAAAGTGGTAAAAATCCATAAAATTCGTGAAAAATCATTAAAAATCGTCATTAACTACATTAAAAAGTGGTGAAAATCCATAAAATTCGTGAAAAATCATTAAAAATCGTCATTAACTACATTAAAAAGTGGTGAAAAATCTATATAATTCGTGAAAAATCTTTAAAAATCGTCATTAACTACATTAAAAAGTGGTAAAAATCCATAAAATTCGTGAAAAATCATTAAAAATCGTTATTAACTACATTAAAATGTGGTAAAAAATCCATAAAATTCCTTAAAAAGTCCATAAATGACGTCACTACATCCATAAAATACCCTCAAAAATCATTAAAATACTCAATTAGTACATTAAAAAGTGGTAAAAATCCATAAAATTCGTGAAAAATCATTAAAAATCGTCATTAACTACATTAAAAAGTGGTGAAAATCAATAAAATTCGTGAAAAAATCATTAAAAATCGTCATTAACTACATTAAAAAGTGGTAAAAAATCCATAAAATTCGTGAAAAATCATTAAAAATACGTTATTAACTACATTAAAATGTGGTAAAAATCCATAAAATTCCTTAAAAAGTCCATAAATGACGTCACTACATCCATAAAATACCGTCAAAAATCATTAAAATACTCAATAAGTACATTAAAAAGTGGTAAAAATCCATAAAATTCGTGAAAAATCATTAAAAATCGTCATTAACTACATTAAAAAGTGGTGAAAATCCATAAAATTCGTGAAAAAATCATTAAAAATCGTCATTAACTACATTAAAAAGTGGTAAAAATCCATAAAATTCCTTAAAAAGTCCATAAATGACGTCACTACATCCATAAAATACCCTCAAAAATCATTAAAATACTCAATTAGTACATTAAAAAGTGGTAAAAATCCATAAAATTCCTTAAAAAGTCCATAAATGACGTCACTACATCCATAAAATACCCTCAAAAATCATTAAAATACTCAATTAGTACATTAAAAAGTGGTAAAAAATCCATAAAATTCGTGAAACATCATTAAAAATCGTCATTAACTACATTAAAAAGTGGTAAAAAATCCATAAAATTCGTGAAAAATCATTAAAAATCGTCATTAACTACATTAAAAAGTGGTGAAAATCTATATAATTCGTGAAAAATCTTTAAAAATCGTCATTAACTACATTAAAAAGTGGTAAAAATCCATAAAAATTCGTGAAAAATCATTAAAAATCGTTATTAACTACATTAAAATGTGGTAAAAATCCATAAAATTCCTTAAAAAGTCCATAAATGACGTCACTACATCCATAAAATACCCTCAAAAATCATTAAAATACTCAATTAGTACATTAAAAAGTGGTAAAAATCCATAAAATTCGTGAAAAATCATTAAAAAATCGTCATTAACTACATTAAAAAGTGGTGAAAATCAATAAAATTCGTGAAAAATCATTAAAAATCGTCATTAACTACATTAAAAAGTGGTAAAAATCCATAAAATTCGTGAAAAATCATTAAAAATCGTCACTAACTACATTAAAAAGTGGTGAAAAATCCATAAAATTCGTGAAAAATCATTAAAAATCGTCATTAACTACATTAAAAAGTGGTAAAAATCCATAAAATTCCTTAAAAAGTCCATAAATGACGTCACTACATCCATAAAATACCCTCAAAAATCATTAAAAATACTCAATTAGTACATTAAAAAGTGGTAAAAATCCATAAAATTCGTGAAACATCATTAAAAAATCGTCATTAACTACATTAAAAAGTGGTGAAAATCCATAAAATTCGTGAAAAAATCATTAAAAATCGTCATTAATTACATTAAAATGTGGTAAAAATCCATAAAATTCCTTAAAAAGTCCATAAATGACGTCACTACATCCATAAAATACCCTCAAAAATCATTAAAATACTCAATTAGTACATTAAAAAGTGGTAAAAATCCATAAAATTCGTGAAAAATCATTAAAAATCGTCATTAACTACATTAAAAAGTGGTGAAAATCCATAAAATTCGTGAAAAATCATTAAAAATCGTCATTAACTACATTAAAAAGTGGTGAAAATCTATATAATTCGTGAAAAATCTTTAAAAATCGTCATTAACTACATTAAAAAAACGGTGTGTAAATTCATAAAATACCTTAAAAAGTCCATAAATGACGTCACTACATCCATAAAATACCCTCAAAAATCATTAAAAATCGTCATTAACTACATTAAAAAGTGGTGAAAATCTATATAATTCGTGAAAAATCTTTAAAAATCGTCATTAACTACATTAAAAAACGGTGTAAATTCATAAAATACCCTATAAAGTCCATAAATGACGTCACTACATCCATAAAATACCCTCAAAAATCATTAAAATACTCAATAAGTACATTAAAAAGTGGTAAAAAATCCATAAAATTCGTGAAAAATCATTAAAAAATCGTCATTAACTACATTAAAAAGTGGTAAAAATCCATAAAATTCGTGAAAAATCATTAATAATCGTTATTAACTACATTAAAATGTGGTAAAAATCCATAAAATTCCTTAAAAAGTCCATAAATGACGTCACTACATCCATAAAATACCCTCAAAAATCATTAAAATACTCAATTAGTACATTAAAAAGTGGTAAAAATCCATAAAATTCGTGAAAAATCATTAA
>NW_026869996.1:11124604-11293273 GCF_020882245.1 Rhopalosiphum padi | reverse complement strand
TCATTAAAAAGTGGTGAAAATCTAAATAATTCGTGAAAAATCTTTAAAAAACGTCATTAACTACATTAAAAATCGGTGAAAATTCATAAATTCCTTAAAAAGTCCATAAATGACGTCACTACCTCCATAAAATACCCTCAAAAATCATTAAAGATACTCAATTAGTACATTAAAAAGTGGTAAAAATCCATAAAATTCGTGAAAAATCTTTAAAAAACGTCATTAACTACATTAGAAAGTGGTAAAAAATCCATAAAATTCGTGAAAAATCATTAAAAATCGTCATTAACTACATTAAAAAGTGGTGAAACTCCATATAATTCGTGAAAAATGTTTAAAAATCGTCATTAATTACTTTAAAAAGTGGTGAAAATCCATAAAATTCTTGAAAAATCATTAAAAATCGTCATTAACTACATTAAAAAGTGGTAAAAAATCCATAAAATTCGTGAAAAAATCATTAAAAAATTGTCATTAACTACATTAAAAAGTGGTGAAAATCCATATAATTTGTGAAAAATCATTAAAAATCGTCATTAACTACATTAATATGTGGTAAAAAATCCATAAAATTCATTAAAAAGTCCATAAATGACGTCACTACCCTCCATAAAATACCCTCAAAAATCATTAAAATACTCAATTAGTACATTAAAAAGTGGTAAAAATCCATAAATTCGTGAAAAATCTAAAAAATCGTCATTAACTACATTAAAAAGTGGTAAAAATCCATAAAATTCGTGAAAAAATCATTAAATTCGTCATTAACTACATTAAAAAAAGTGGTGAAAATCTATATAATTCGTGAAAAATCTTTAAAAATCGTCATTAACTACATTAAAAAGTGGTAAAAAATCCATAAAATTCGTGAAAAATCATTAAAAATTGTCATTAACTACATTAAAAAGTGGTGAAAATCCATATAATTTGTGAAAAATCATTAAAAATCGTCATTAACTACATTAAAAAGTGGTAAAAATCCATAAAATTCCTTAAAAAGTCCATAAATGACGTCACTACATCCATAAAATACCCTCAAAAATCATTAAAATACTCAATAGTACATTAAAAAGTGGTAAAAAATCCATAAAATTCGTGAAAAATCATTAAAAATCGTCATTAACTACATTAAAATGTGGTGAAAATCCATAAATTCGTGAAACATCATTAAAAATCGTCATTAACTACATTAAAAAGTGGTAAAAATCCATAAAATTCGTGAAAAATCATTAAAAATCGTCATTAACTACATTAAAAAGTGGTAAAAATCCATAAAATTCGTGAAAAATCATTAAAAAATCGTCATTAACTACATTAAAAAGTGGTAAAAATCCATAAAATTCGTGAAAAATCATTAAAAATCGTCATTAACTACATTAAAAAGTGGTAAAAGTCCATAAAATTCGTGAAAAATCATTAAAAATCGTCATTAACTACATTAAAAAGTGGTGAAAATCTAAATAATTCGTGAAAAATCTTTAAAAAACGTCATTAACTACATTAAAAATCGGTGAAAATTCATAAAATTCCTTAAAAAGTCCATAAATGACGTCACTACCCTCCATAAAATACCCTCAAAAAATCATTAAAGATACTCAATTAGTACATTAAAAAGTGGTAAAAATCCATAAAATTCGTGAAAAATCTTTAAAAAACGTCATTAACTACATTAGATAGTGGTAAAAATCCATAAAATTCGTGAAAAATCATTAAAATCGTCATTAACTACATTAAAAAGTGGTGAAACTCCATATAATTCGTGAAAAATGTTTAAAAAAATCGTCATTAATTACTTAAAAAGTGGTGAAAATCCATAAAATTCTTGAAAAATCATTAAAAATCGTCATTAACTACATTAAAAAGTGGTAAAAATCCATAAAATTCGTGAAAAATCATTAAAAATTGTCATTAACTACATTAAAAAGTGGTGAAAATCCATATAATTTGTGAAAAATCATTAAAAATCGTCATTAACTACATTAATATGTGGTAAAAAATCCATAAAATTCATTAAAAAGTCCATAAATGACGTCACTACCTCCATAAAATACCCTCAAAAATCATTAAAATACTCAATTAGTACATTAAAAAGTGGTAAAAATCCATAAAATTCGTGAAAAATCATAAAAAATCGTCATTAACTACATTAAAAAGTGGTAAAATCCATAAAATTCGTGAAAAAATCAGTAAATTCGTCATTAACTACATTAAAAAAGTGGTGAAAAATCTATATAATTCGTGAAAAATCTTTAAAAATCGTCATTAACTACATTAAAAAAGTGGTAAAAATCCATAAAATTCGTGAAAAATCATTAAAAATTGTCATTAACTACATTAAAAAGTGGTGAAAATCCATATAATTTGTGAAAAATCATTAAAAAATCGTCATTAACTACATTAAAAAGTGGTAAAAATCCATAAAATTCTTTAAAAAGTCCATAAATGACGTCACTACATCCATAAAATACCCTCAAAAATCATTAAAATACTCAATTAGTACATTAAAAAGTGGTAAAAATCCATAAAATTCGTGAAAAATCATTAAAAATCGTCATTAACTCATTAAAAAGTGGTGAAAATCCATAAAATTCGTGAAACATCATTAAAAATCGTCATTAACTACATTAAAAAGTGGTAAAAATCCATAAAATTCGTGAAAAATCATTAAAAATCGTCATTAACTACATTAAAAAGTGGTAAAAATCCATAAAATTCGTGAAAAATCATTAAAAATCGTCATTAACTACATTAAAAAGTGGTGAAAATCAATAAAATTCGTGAAAAATCATTAAAATCGTCATTAACTACATTAATAAGTGGTAAAAATCCATAAAATTCGTAAAAAATCATTAAAAATCGTCATTAACTACATTAAAATGTGGTAAAAATCCATAAAATTCTTAAAAAGTCCATAAATGACGTCACTACATCCATAAAATACCCTCAAAAATCATTAAAATACTCAATTAGTACATTAAAAAGTGGTTAAAAATCCATTAAATTCGTGAAAAAATCATTAAAAATCGTCATAAACTACATTAAAAAGTGGTAAAAAATCCATAAAATTCCTTAAAAAGTCCATAAATGACGTCACTACATCCATAAAATACCCTCAAAAAATCATTAAAATACTCAATTAGTACATTAAAAAGTGGTAAAAATCCATAAAATTCGTGAAAAATCATTAAAAATCGTCATTAACTACATTAAAAAGTGGTAAAAAATCCATAAAATTCATGAAAAATCATTAAATTCGTCATTAACTACATTAAAAAGTGGTGAAAATCTATATAATTCGTGAAAAATCTTTAAAATCGTCATTAACTACATTAAAAAACGGTGTAAATTCATAAAATACCTTAAAAGTCCAGATATGACGTCACTAACTCCATAAAATACCCTCAAAAATCATTAAAGATACTCAATTAGTACATTAAAAAGTTGTAAAAATCCATAAAATTCGTGAAAAATCATTAAAAATCGTCATTAACTACATAAAAAGGGGTGAAAATCCATAAATTCGTGAAACATCATTAAAAATCGTCATTAACTACATTAAAAGTGGTAAAAATCCATAAAATTCCTTAAAAAGTCCATAAATGACGTCACTACATCCATAAAATACCCTCAAAAATCATTAAAATACTCAATTAGTACATTAAAAAAGTGGTAAAAATCCATAAAATTCGTGAAAAATCATTAAAAATCGTCATTAACTACATTAAAAAAGTGGTAAAAATCCATAAAATTCATGAAAAAATCATTAAATTCGTCATTAACTACATTAAAAAGTGTGAAAATCTATATAATTCGTGAAAAATCTTAAAAATCGTCATTAACTACATTAAAAAAAACGGTGTAAATTCATAAAATACCTTAAAAAGTCCAGATATGACGTCACTAACTCCATAAAATACCCTCAAAAATCATTAAAGATACTCAATTAGTACATTAAAAAGTTGTAAAAATCCATAAAATTCGTGAAAAATCATTAAAAATCGTCATTAACTACATTAAAAAGTGGTAAAAATCCATAAAATTCGTGAAAAATCATTAAAAATCGTCATTAACTACATTTAAAAGTGGTAAAAAATCCATAAAATTCGTGAAAAATCATTAAAAATCGTCATTAACTACATTAAAAAGTGGTAAAACTCCATATAATTCGTGAAAAATCTTTAAAAATCGTCATTAATTACATAAAAAGTGGTGAAAATCCATAGAATTCTTGAAAAATCATTAAAAATCGTCATTAACTACATTAAAAAGTGGTAAAAATCCATAAAATTCGTGAAAAATCATTAAAAATCGTCATTAACTACATTAAAAAGTGGTAAAAATCCATAAAATTCGTGAAAAATCATTAAAAATTGTCATTAACTACATTAAAAAGTGGTGAAAATCCATATAATTTGTGAAAAATCCATAAAATTCCTTAAAAAGTACATAAATGACGTCACTACCTCCATAAAATACCCTCAAAAATCATTAAAGATACTCAATTAGTACATTAAAAAGTGGTAAAAATCCATAAAATTCGTGAAAAATCATTAAAAATCGTCATTAACTACATTAAAAAGTGTAAAAGTCCATAAAATTCGTGAAAAATCATTAAAAATCGTCATTAACTACATTAAAAAGTGGTGAAAATCTAAATAATTCGTGAAAAATCTTTAAAAAACGTCATTAACTACATTAAAAATCGGTGAAAATTCATAAAATTCCTTAAAAAGTCCATAAATGACGTCACTACCTCCATAAAATACCCTCAACAATCATTAAAGATACTCAATTAGTACATTAAAAAGTGGTAAAAATCCATAAAATTCGTGAAAAATCTTTAAAAAACGTCATTAACTACATTAGAAAGTGGTAAAAATCCACTAAAATTCGTGAAAATCATTAAAAATCGTCATTAACTACATTAAAAAGTGGTGAAACTCCATATAATTCGTGAAAAATGTTTAAAAATCGTCATTAATTACTATAAAAAGTGGTGAAAATCCATAAAATTCTTGAAAAATCATTAAAAATCGTCATTAACTACATTAAAAAGTGGTAAAAATCCATAAAATTCGTGAAAAATCATTAAAAATTGTCATTAACTACATTAAAAAGTGGTGAAAATCCATATAATTGTGAAAAATCATTAAAAATTCGTCATTAACTACATTAATATTGTGGTAAGAAATCCATAAAATTCATTAAAAAGTCCATAAATGACGTCACTACCTCCATAAAATACCCTCAAAAATCATTAAAATACTCAATTAGTACATTAAAAAGTGGTAAAAATCCATAAAATTCGTGAAAAATCATTAAAAATCGTCATTAACATACAATTAAAAAGTGGTGAAAATCCATAAAATTCGTGAAAAATCATTAAAAATCGTCATTAACTACATTAAAAAGTGGTTAAAAATCCATAAAATTCATGAAAAATCATTAAATTCGTCATTAACTACATTAAAAAGTGGTGAAAATCTATATAATTCGTGAAAAATCTTTAAAAATCGTCATTAACTACATTAAAAAACGGTGTAAATTCATAAAATTACTTAAAAAGTCCAGATATGACGTCACTAACTCCTTAAAATACCCTCAAAAATCATTAAAGATACTCAATTAGTACATTAAAAAGTTGTAAAAATCCATAAAATTCGTGAAAAATCATTAAAAATCCGTCATTAACTACATTAAAAAGTGGTAAAAATCCATAAAATTCGTGAAAAATCATTAAAAATCGTCATTAACTACATTTAAAAGTGGTAAAAATCCATAAAATTCGTGAAAAATCATTAAAAATCGTCATTTAACTACATTAAAAAGTGGTAAAACTCCATATAATTCGTGAAAAATCTTTAAAAATCGTCATTAATTACATAAAAAGTGGTGAATAATCCATAGAATTCCTTGAAAAATCATTAAAAATCGTCATTAACTACATAAAAAGTGTAAAAATCCATAAAATTCGTGAAAAATCATTAAAAATCGTCATTAACTACATTAAAAAGTGGTAAAAAATCATAAAATTCGTGAAAAATCATTAAAAATTGTCATTAACTACATTAAAAAGTGGTGAAAATCCATATAATTTGTGAAAAATCCATAAAATTCCTTAAAAAAGTACATAAATGACGTCACTACCCTCCATAAAATACCCTCAAAAATCATTAAAGACTACCTCAATTAGTACATTAAAAAGTGGTAAAAATCATAAAATTCGTGAAAAATCATTAAAAATCGTCATTAACTACATTAAAAAGTGGTAAAAGTCCATATAAATTCGTGAAAAATCATTAAAAATCGTCATTAACTACATTAAAAAGTGGTGAAAATCTAAATAATTCGTGAAAAATCTTTAAAAAACGTCATTAACTACATTAAAAATCGGTGAAAATTCATAAAATTCCTTAAAAAGTCCATAAATGACGTCACTACCTCCATAAAATACCCTCAAAAATCATTAAAGATACTCAATTAGTACATTAAAAAGTGGTAAAAATCCATAAAATTCGTGAAAAATCTTTAAAAAAACGTCATTAACTACATTAGAAAGTGGTAAAAATCCATAAATTCGTGAAAAATCATTAAAAATCGTCATTAACTACATTAAAAAGTGGTGAAACTCCATATAATTCGTGAAAAATGTTTAAAAATCGTCATTAATTGACTTTAAAAAGTGGTGAAAATCATAAAATTCTTGAAAAATCATTAAAAATCGTCATTAACTACATTAAAAAGTGGTAAAAATCCATAAAATTCGTGAAAAATCATTAAAAATTGTCATTAACTACATTAAAAAGTGGTGAAAATCCATATAATTTGTGAAAAATCATTAAAAATCGTCATTAACTACATTAATATGTGGTAAAAAATCCATAAAATTCATTAAAAAAAGTCCATAAATGACGTCACTACCTCCATATAATACCCTCAAAAATCATTAAAATACTCAATTAGTACATTAAAAAAGTGGTAAAAATCCATAAAATTCGTGAAAAATCATAAAAAATCGTCATTAACTACATTAAAAAGTGGTAAAAATCCATAAAATTCGTGAAAAATCATTAAATTCGTCATTAACTACATTAAAAAGTGGTGAAAATCTATATAATTCGTGAAAAATCTTAAAAATCGTCATTAACTACATTAAAAAGTGGTAAAAATCCATAAAATTCGTGAAAAATCATTAAAAATTGTCATTAACTACATTAAAAAGTGGTGAAAATCCATATAATTGTGAAAAAACATTAAAATCGTCATTAACTACATTAAAAAGTGGTAAAAATCCATAAAATTCCTTAAAAAGTCCATAAATGACGTCACTACATCCATAAAATACCCTCAAAAAATCATTAAAATACTCAATTAGTACATTAAAAAGGTGGTAAAAATCCATAAAATTCGTGAAAAATCATTAAAAATCGTCATTAACTACATTAAAAAGTGGTGAAAAATCCATAAAATTCGTGAAACATCATTAAAAATCGTCATTAACTACATTAAAAAGTGGTAAAAATCCATAAAATTCGTGAAAAATCATTAAAAATCGTCATTAACTACATTAAAAAGTGGTAAAAATCCATAAAATTCGTGAAAAATCATTAAAAATCGTCATTAACTACATTAAAAAGTGGTAAAAATCCATAAAATTCGTGAAAAATCATTAAAAATCGTCATTAACTACATTAAAAAGTGGTAAAAGTCCATAAAATTCGTGAAAAATCATTAAAAATCGTCATTAACTACATTAAAAAGTGGTGAAAATCTAAATAATTCGTGAAAAATCTTTAAAAAACGTCATTAACTACATTAAAAATCGGTGAAAATTCATAAAATTCCTTAAAAAGTCCATAAATGACGTCACTACCTCCATAAAAATACCCTCAAAAATCATTAAAGATACTCAATTAGTACATTAAAAAGTGGTAAAAATCCATAAAATTCGTGAAAAATCTTTAAAAAACGTCATTAACTACATTAGAAAGTGGTAAAAATCCATAAAATTCGTGAAAAATCATTAAAAAATCGTCATTAACTACATTAAAAAGTGTGAAACTCCATATAATTCGTGAAAAAATGTTTAAAAATCGTCATTAATTTACTTTAAAAAGTGTGAAAATCCATAAAATTCTTGAAAAATCATTAAAAATCGTCATTAACTACATTAAAAAGTGGTAAAAATCCATAAAATTCGTGAAAAATCATTAAAAATTGTCATTAACTACATTAAAAAGTGGTGAAAGATCCATATAATTTGTGAAAAATCATTAAAAAATATCGTCATTATAACTACATTAAATATGTGGTAAAAAATCCATAAAAATTCATTAAAAAGTCCATAAATGACGTCACTACCTCCATAAAATACCCTCAAAAAATCATTAAAATACTCAATTAGTACATTAAAAAAGTGGTAAAAATCCATAAAATTCGTGAAAAAATCATAAAAAAATCGTCATTAACTACATTAAAAAGTGGTAAAAATCCATAAAATTCGTGAAAAATCATTAAATTCGTCATTAACTACATTAAAAAGTGGTGAAAATCTATATAATTCGTGAAAAATCTTTAAAAATCGTCATTAACTACATTAAAAAGTGGTAAAAATCCATAAAAATTCGTGAAAAATCATTAAAAATTGTCATTAACTACATTAAAAAGTGGTGAAAATCCATATAATTTGTGAAAAATCATTAAAAATCGTCATTAACATACATTAAAAAGTGGTAAAAATCCATAAAATTCTTTAAAAAGTCCATAAATGACGTCACTACATCCATAAAATACCCTCAAAAAATCATTAAAATACTCAATTAGTACATTAAAAAGTGGTAAAAATCCATAAAATTCGTGAAAAATCATTAAAAATCGTCATTAACTACATTAAAAAGTGGTGAAAATCCATAAAATTCGTGAAACATCATTAAAAATCGTCATTAACTACATTAAAAAGTGGTAAAAATCCATAAAATTCGTGAAAAATCATTAAAAATCGTCATTAACTACATTAAAAAGTGGTAAAAATCCATAAAATTCGTGAAAAATCATTAAAAATCGTCATTAACTACATTAAAAAGTGGTGAAAATCAATAAAATTCGTGAAAAATCATTAAAAATCGTCATTAACTACATTAATAAGTGGTAAAAATCACATAAAAATTCGTAAAAAATCATTAAAAATCGTCATTAACTACATTAAAATGTGGTAAAAATCCATAAAATTCCTTAAAAAGTCCATAAATACGTCACTACATCCATAAAATACCCTCAAAAATCATTAAAATACTCAATTAGTACATTAAAAAGTGGTAAAAATCCATTAAATTCGTGAAAATTCATTAAAAATCGTCATAAACTACATTAAAAAGTGGTAAAAATCCATAAAAATTCCTTAAAAAGTCCATAATGACGTCACTACATCCATAAAATACCCTCAAAAATCATTAAAATACTCAATTAGTACATTAAAAAGTGTAAAAATCCATAAAATTCGTGAAAAATCATTAAAAATCGTCATTAACTACATTAAAAAGTGGTAAAAATCCATAAAATTCATGAAAAATCATTAAATTCGTCATTAACTACATTAAAAAGTGGTGAAAATCTATATAATTCGTGAAAAAGTCTTAAAAAATCGTCATTAACTACATTAAAAAACGGTGTAAATTCATAAAATACCTTAAAAAAGTCCAGATATGACGTCACTAACTCCATAAAATACCCTCAAAAAAATCATTAAAGATACTCAATTAGTACATTAAAAAGTTGTAAAAATCCATAAAATTCGTGAAAAATCATTAAAAATCGTCATTAACTACATAAAAAGGGGTGAAAATCCATAAAATTCGTGAAACATCATTAAAATCGTCATTAAACTACATTAAAAAGTGGTAAAAATCCATAAAATTCCTTAAAAAGTCCATAAATGACGTCACTACATCCATAAAATAACCCTCAAAAATCATTAAAATACTCAATTAGTACATTAAAAAGTGGTAAAATCCATAAAATTCGTGAAAAATCATTAAAAATCGTCATTAACTACATTAAAAAGTGGTAAAAATCCATAAAATTCATGAAAAATCATTAAATTCGTCATTAACTACATTAAAAAGTGGTGAAAATCTATATAATTCGTGAAAAATCTTTAAAAATCGTCATTAACTACATTAAAAAACGGTGTAAATTCATAAAATACCTAAAAAGTCCAGATATGACGTCACTAACTCCATAAAATACCCTCAAAAATCATTAAAGATACTCAATTAGTACATTAAAAAGTTGTAAAAAATCCATAAAATTCGTGAAAAATCATTAAAATCGTCATTAACTACATTAAAAAGTGGTAAAAATCCATAAAATTCGTGAAAAATCATTAAAAATCGTCATTAACTACATTTAAAAGTGGTAAAAATCCATAAAATTCGTGAAAAATCATTAAAAATCGTCATTAACTACATTAAAAAGTGGTAAAACTCCATATAATTCGTGAAAAATCTTTAAAAATCGTCATTAAATACATAAAAAAAGTGGTGAAAATCCATAGATTCTGAAAAATCATTAAAAATCGTCATTAACTACATTAAAAAGTGGTAAAAATCCATAAAATTCGTGAAAAATCATTAAAAATCGTCATAACTACATTAAAAAGTGGTAAAAATCCATAAAATTCGTGAAAAATCATTAAAAATTGTCATTAACTACATTAAAAAGTGGTGAAAATCCATATAATTTGTGAAAAATCCATAAAATTCCTTAAAAGTACATAAATGACGTCACTACCTCCATAAAATACCCTCAAAAATCATTAAAGATACTCAATTAGTACATTAAAAAGTGGTAAAAATCCATAAAATTCGTGAAAAATCATTAAAAAATCGTCATTAACTACATTAAAAAGTCGGTAAAAGTCATAAAATTCGTGAAAAATCATTAAAAATCGTCATTAACTACATTAAAAAGTGGTGAAAATCAAATAATTCGTGAAAAATCTTTAAAAAAACGTCATTAACTACATTAAAAATCGGTGAAAATTCATAAAATTCCTTAAAAAGTCCATAAATGACGTCACTACCTCCATAAAATACCCTCAAAAATCATTAAAGATACTCAATTAGTACATTAAAAAGTGGTAAAAATCCATAAAATTCGTGAAAAATCTTTAAAAAACGTCATTAACTACATTAGAAAGTGGTAAAAATCCATAAAATTCGTGAAAAATCATTAAAAATCGTCATTAACTACATTAAAAAGTGGTGAAACTCCATATAATTCGTGAAAAATGTTTAAAAAATCGTCATTAATTACTTTAAAAAGTGGTGAAAATCCATAAAATTCTTGAAAAAATCATTAAAAATCGTCATTAACTACATTAAAAAGTGGTAAAAAATCCATAAAAATCGTGAAAAATCATTAAAAATTGTCATTAACTACATTAAAAAGTGGTGAAAATCCATATAATTTGTGAAAAATCATTAAAAATCGTCATTAACTACATTAATATGTGGTAAAAAATCCATAAAATTCATTAAAAAGTCCATAAATGACGTCACTACCTCCATAAAATACCCTCAAAAATCATTAAAATACTCAATTAGTACATTAAAAAGTGGTAAAAATCCATAAAATTCGTGAAAAATCATTAAAAATCGTCATTAACTACATTAAAAAGTGGTGAAAATCCATAAAATTCGTGAAAAATCATTAAAAATCGTCATTAACTACATTAAAATGTGGTAAAAATCCATAAAATTCGTGAAAAATCATTAAAAATCGTCATTAACTACATTAAAAAGTGGTAAAAATCCATAAAATTCGTGAAAAATCATTAAAAATCGTCATTAACTACATTAAAAAAGTGGTGAAAATCTATATAATTCGTGAAAAATCTTTAAAAATCGTCATTAACTACATTAAAAATCAGTGAAAATTCATAAAATTCCTTAAAAAGTCCATAAATGACGTCACTACCTCCATAAATTAGAAATCTTTTATGAATCTAATGGTCAGAGTTTGATGACTATGAAACTCAATTTGAAACTAACATGAGAAGTTAAAAATATGAATTTGTAATTTTTGTTTAAATTATCATATAAAAACATGTTTTATAGTGTAAGTGAAGTAAAAGCTTAAATTAAATAATTGAAAGTTAATAATAGAAAATTAGAAATCTTTTATGAATCTAATGGTCAGAGTTTGATGACACTAACATGAGAATTGAGTGTTCTATAAGGAATTAAAAATATGAATTTGTAATATTTGACTAAATTATCTTATAAAAATACGTTTTAAGGTGTTTATAAAGTATAAGCTAAAGTGAAATTAATGAATGTTAATAATAATAAATTATAATTTCTTGCTTAATCTAATGGTCTGAGCATGAAAACATTAACATGAGAATTTAGTGTTAACATAAAATTGATCCCCATAACCAGTTTCATAATTTGTATGCTTTTGATTTGTCGAGAAACCGTTATTAAGGATTTTTAAACGTCGTACTTAGGTCGGACGATTTTTGAAAACCTAAAATTTGAAATAACTAGTTTTTGGAAAAATGAAAAACTGATTCTGGTTTACAATTACATGTAGAACACTTTAACTCCTGTGATAAATTGTCGTTGGACCACCATGTGACCTAGGAAACGCGAATGAAAATTGAAAATTTCGAAAAATGAAAATTCTCGTTTACGATGTGTTTTACGGGAAAACCGTGAGCGATAGGACGAAAGTCGTAAGACATAAAATTGATCCCCATAACCAGTTTCATAATTTTCATTCGCGTTTCCTAGGTCACCTGGTGGTCCAACGACATTTTATAACAGGAGTTAAAGTGTTCTACATGTAATTGTAAACCAGAATCAGTTTTCCATTTTTCCAAAAACTAGTTATTTCAAATTTTGGGTTTTCAAAAATCGTCCGACCTAAGTACGACGTTTAAAAATCCTTAATAACGGTTTCTCGACAAATCAAAAGCATACAAATTATGAAACTGGTTATGGGGATCAATTTTATATCTTACGACTTTCGTCCTATCGCTCACGGTTTTCCCGTAAAACACATCGTAAACGAGAATTTTCATTTTTCGAAATTTTCAATTTTCATTCGCGTTTTCTAGGTCACCTGGAGGTCCAAAGACAATTTATCACAGGAGTTAAAGTTTTCTACAAGTAATTGTAAACCAGTAACAGATTTTCATTTTTCCAAAAATTAGTTATTTCAAATTTTGGGTTTTCAAAAATCGTCCGACCTAAGTACGACGTTTAAAAATCCTTAATAACGGTTTCTCGACAAATCAAAAGCATACAAATTATGAAGCTGGTTATGGGGATCAATTTTATGTCTTATGACTTTCGTCCTATCGCTCACGGTTTTCCCGTAAAACACTTCGTAAACGAGAATTTTCATTTTTCGAAATTTTCAATTTTCATTCGCGTTTCCTAGGTCACCTGGTGGTCCAACGACAATTTATCACAGGAGTTAAAGTGTTCTACATGTAATTGTAAACCAGAATCAGTTTTTCATTTTTCCAAAAACTAGTTATTTCAAAGTTTGGGTTTTCAAAAATCGTCCGACCTAAGTACGACGTTTAAAAATCCTTAATAACGGTTTCTCGACAAATCAAAAGCATACAAATTATGAAACTGGTTACGGGGATCAAAAAAAAAGACATGAATTACTATTTCTAACACATGAGAAAGTGACAACATCCTACGTTGAAAATGGACTATAGTCTAGTCACTACACAATACTGATAACAATAATAGTTTTATGTAAAGTACGAATTAATGGAGGTATGGAGGATTGATAGCAACATAATTGTAGAATAACAAAAACTTAGTGTCATGAAATCCAGACCATTAGATTAAGTAAATAATTCTTATTTAACATTACCAACTTTAATATATTTCAATTAAGATGATACTAAAAAACGTAAAACTATAAAACATGTTTTTATATGATAATTTAGACAAAAATTACAAATTCATATTTTTAACTGCTTATTAATCACTCAATTCTCATGTTAGTGTCAATTTTAATTCATAATACTTGCCTTAGCTATAAAAATCTTTTAATATTATTTACTACATTTATTTCATTAATTGGTTTTACTTTAACCATAACCCAAAGTGATTTAATTTAAATTGTCAAGTTTCATTAGATGTGTTACGATGATTTATTCAATTATAATATCATATTATTATGTTCAAATCAGAATTATTTATGAAGAATAGTAATGTCATATGATATTGCAAACAGTCAATTTTATATTATCCTATGATTGTATTTATATGATAAAATTATTTTACATTCAAATTCAACAAAACATCTGGTAGATTTTTAATGTCTTTGATTGCTTATCATAATTAATGTGTCTTATCATCTGTTTAATGATTATATTTCATATCTTTTTGCATTTATACATTTTTATTTGTATTTATGTTTGAACTAAATTTTTTTCAAATATTTTCTATTATGAGTGTAGTTTGTCTTTTAGATTTGTTTGATTGTTTTAAATTCTAAATTATTCAATGTTTCCCACACACTAGTTGTCATAAAAAGATTTTCGTTCACCTTATGGTGTGTTGTAGTGACATTTTATCCTCCAATTATTTTACAAATTTAACTGACTAAATTTTTTCAGATGGCAGTATAAAGAACACTCGATGCATGCTGAGACATGAATTCACATTTCTACCACTTCGGAAAGTATCAATGTCCAACGTGGAAAATGGACTAGAAAATACTGATAATATTAATGGTTTTATGCAATGTACGTTTAATGGTTATCGAATGTAATTGATAGTAAATTAACATTAGTGTAACAAAAAGTTAGTGCCAAGAAACTCTGACCATTAGATTAAGAAAATTATACAAATTTTCTATTATTAATTTTCATTAATATCATTTAAGCTTATAATTCGTAAACACTATAAAACATGTTTTTATAGGATAATTTAGTCAAATATTACAAATTCATATTTTTCACTACTTATAAATCACTCAATTCTCATGTAAGTGTCATCATACTAAGACCATTAGATTAAGCAAGAAATTCTAATTTTCTATTTTTTACATTCAATTATTTACTTAAAGCTTATACTTAATAACACCTTAAAACGTGTTTTTATAAGATAATTTAGTCAAATATTACAAATTCATATTTTTAACTGCTTATAGAACACTCAATTCTCATGTTAATGTTTTCAAGCTCAGACCATTAGATTCATAAAAGATTTCTAATTTTCTATTATTAACTTTCAATTATTTAATTTAAGCTTATACTTCATAAACACCTTACTACGTGTTTTTATATGATAATTTAGACAAATATTAAAAATTCATATTTTTAACTCCTTATAGAACACTTAATTCTCATGTTAGTGTTATCAAACTCTGACCATTAGATTAAGCAAGAAATTAAAATTTATTATTATTATCTTTCATTATTTCACTTAAGATTATACTTCATAAACACCTTAATACGTGTTTTTATATGATAATTTAGACAAATATTAAAAATTCATATTTTTTACTCCTTATAGAACACTCAATTCTCATGTTAATGTTTTCAAGCTCAGACCATTAGATTACGCAAGAAATTATAATTTATTATTATTAACTTTCATTAATTTCACTTAAGCTTATACTTCATAAACACCTTAATACGTGTTTTTATATGATAATTTAGTCAAATATTACAAATTCATATTTTTAACTACTTATAGAACACTTAATTCTCATGTTAGTGTCATCAAACTCTGACCATTAGATTCATAAAAGATTTCTAATTTTCTATTATTAACTTTCAATTATTTAATTTAAGCTTTTACTTCACTTACACTATAAAACATGTTTTTATATGATAATTTAGACAAAAATTACAAATTCATATTTTTAACTGCTTCTTAATCACTCAATTCTCATGTTAGTGTCATCATACTAAGACCATTAGATTAAGCAAGAAATTATAATTTATTATTATTAACTTTCATTAATTTCACTTAAGCTTATACTTCATAAACACCTTAATACGTGTTTTATTATGATAATTTAGACAAATATTAAAAATTCATATTTTTAACTCCTTATAGAACACTCAATTCTCATGTTAATGTTTTCAAGCTTAGACCATTAGATTAAGCAAGAAATTATAATTTATTATTATTAACTTTCATTAATTTCACTTAAGCTTATACTTCATAAACACCTTAATACGTGTTTTTATATGATAATTTAGACAAATATTAAAAATTCATATTTTTAACTCCTTATAGAACACTTAATTCTCATGTTAGTGTCATCAAACTCTGACCATTAGATTCATAAAAGATTTCTAATTTTCTATTATTAAAAATTTTCTATTATTATATTATTACCTATATTTAAATTGTAATATATCGTTATTTTACGCGATTTCGTAAAAAATTATATTTCATACGCACATAAAATGTTTTCTATATTGACAATGGATTTTTTTTTTTTACGGTTACTTGAAGGAAAATTAATGGATAACCTAGTATTGGATTTTTGAACCTTAAGTATAAATCACAAAGATTTTACGAATTTTCAACTTCAAAATTCTTTGCAAATTTTCGTGATTTCGATATATTTTCTAAACATTTGAACTTTAAATGCTTATAAACAAAAATTGTGACTAACGATTTTTGATTTATTTTTTACCACGATAAGTTTCAATTGTCTATAAGTAGCTTAAAAAATGTCGAAATATTTTGAAAATTTAATCGCAAATCGATAACGCTAATATAAACGTTTGTTGAAAATTTCAAGTATTTACAATGATTCGTTTTTGACTTACGGCAAAATCAAAAAATCGATTTTGTCTTTTCAAAGAGGGGCTGAAGTCAAAAACGAAGCATTATTACTACTCCAAAAAGTGACGACGGACACAAAAATAATACAAACATCATTGTGAAATCATTACATTCATCAGTCCGTTCAAAATCTAAAAATATTAATTTGTATTATTCGTCAAAATTGACTTATAAAATCATATTTTATAGTTTTTAAGAAGTAAAAATATCAGGTTAAATGAAACGTGTGCAAGTTAAAAATGATAAATTAGAATCATTTTCTTAATCGAGTAGTCAAGGATCAAGACACTTACTTGTGTTAACTTGGGGCATAAAATATGAACAATTCGTTTATAATATCAAAAATCTTTATTAAATGAACAACAACTACACGCAAAAGCTAAGTAAAAACAAAGACCAGTTACGTTAAACGCCCGTCCGGTGAACGGCACACAACCAACTAGTTTTTCTCTGAGGCGATCGGGCATCGGCCGACGGATGTCGTCCCCACTACCGCCCTCTGTCGGTGCATACATTTAATAATTTTGAGTGTTTTATAAGCAGTTTAAAATAGAAATTAGTCAAAATTATCATATAAAAACATGTATTATAGTGTATTCAAAATACCAGGTTAAATGAAACACGTGAAAGATAATAATGGTAAATTTCTTAAACTATTGTTCAAGTTACTAAACATTAACTTAATATTTGAGTGTTTTATAAATGTTTTATAATGATCATTTAAATATAGTAAAAATAAAATATATTTATAGCATAGGTAAATTTTAAGAATAAACAATACAAGCTAAAGGTGTTTACTATTATTTTATTCAGATATTTAACAAATCTCAATTGTTTCACAGGTATTAATTTAGTATCAATTATATTCAATAACCATTGCACGCACATTGCATAAATCAAATATTATTATCAGTATCTTCTAGTCCATTTTCAACATAGGATGTTGATACTTTCCTTGGTGGTAGAAATGTGAATTCGTGTCTCAGCGTGCCTTGATTGATCTGATATACTGCCATCTGAAAAAATGTAGTAAGTTAATAATGTATAACGGTTGGAGAATAACTTGAGAATACAGTGTTTTACAGGCAGTTCAAAGTATGAATTTGTAATATTAGTCAATATTATCATATAAAAAACATGTTTTATAGTGTTTATGAAGTATCAGCTTAAATGACAAACATGGATGTTAGTAATGGTAAATAAGAATCGTTTACTTAATCTAATTGTCTAGGTTTCATGACACTAACTTGATAATTGAGATTTTTATGAGCAGCTAAAAATATGAATTTGTAATATTCGTCAAAATTATGATATATAAGCACGTTTTATAGTGTTTATTATTAAGTATGAGCCTAAATGAAATATATGGAAGTTAATAATGGTAAATAAGAACCATTTACTTAATATAATGGTTAGGGTTTTGTGACACTAACTTTTTGTAACACTACTATTAATTGAATATCAATTACATTCAATACCCATTACACACACGTTGCATAAAACCATTAATATTAGCAGTACCTTCTATTCCATTTACAACGGAAGATGTTGTAACTTTCCCAAGTGATAGAAATGTGAATTCATGGTCTCAGCATGCCTCGAGTGATCTGCTGTACTGCCATCTAAAACACAAAGTAGTCAGTTATATATGTATAAAGGTTAAAGAAATAATTATAATGCTTAGCAACAAAAGAGATAGTACAAATCTACCAGAATGTTTTGTTCAGTTTTAATGTAAAACAAAATATAAGTAAAGAATACACTTGTACATTAACATAAAATTGCTGATTTTCAATATTAAAATAATAAGAGTTTGTAATACTTGTATACATTATACAATAAGAGTCATTGTCATAATCTAGTAGTCAAGGTTTCTAAACACTAACATGAGAATTGAGTGATTTATAAGCAGTTAAAAATATGACTCTGTAATATTTGTTAAAATTACCATGTAAAATCATGTTTTATTGTGTTTATGAAGTATCAGCTTAAATGTAATATTTGAATGTCAATTATTGAAAATTAGAATCATTTGCTTATAATCTAATGGTCAGGGTTTCATGACACTGACTTTTTGTTACACTACTATTAATTTAATATCAATTAAATTCAATACCCATTACACGCACGTTGCACAAAACCCTTATTATTAGCAGTATCGTCTAGTACATTTTCAACGTAGGATGTTGATATTTTGCAGAGTGGTAGAAATGTGAATTCATGTCTCAGCATGTATTGAGTGATCTGCTGTACTGCCATCTAAAAATAAAAAATGGTCAGTTGAATATGTATAGTGTTTGGAGAATAACTTGAGAATACAGTGTTTTACAAGCAGTTCAAAGTATGACTTTGTAATATTTTTTAAAATTATCATATCAAAATTATGATATTAAATCATTTTTAATTGTGTTTATGAAGTATCATCATAAATGTAATATTTGAATGTCAATTATGGAAAATTAGAATCATTTGCTTATAATCTAATGGTCAGGGTTTCATGACACTGACTTTTTGTTACACTACTATTAATTTAATATCAATTAAATTTAATACCCATTACACTCACGTTGCACAAAACCATTATTATTAGCAGTATCGTCTAGTACATTTTCAACGTAGGATGTTGATATTTAGCATAGTGGTAGAAATGTGAATTCATGTCTCAGCATGTATTGAATGATCTGCTGTACTGCCATCTAAAAAAAAAATTGTAAGTTAAATATGTATAATGTTTGGAGGATAAAATGTCGCTACTAGACACCGTAAGGAGGACAACAATTTTTATTTAACAACTAGTACGTGGACAACACTGAATAATTTTGAAATGGAAACAATCAAAACATAAACTAACAGACAAACTTCATTTTTTACAAAATTATTGAAAACAATTGACAGCTGAAACTCAAATACAAATACGAATGTAAAACTGTAAATTGATATGAAATATAGACATAATATATAAACAGACGATAAGAAATAATAATTATGATAAGCCATAAAAGATAGTACCTACTAATATACCAGAATGTTTTGTAGAATATAAATGTACCTATTATAAGTGTGACTATTAATTGTACAACTGAAAATTTGCTCCTTTTCAATATTAAATAAGCGGATATCGTTCCGGTGTATAGTAGAGATGGAGAGTAGGTCACTGGTCACTATAATGGATGTGTTAAATTTGAATGCAACGACGGGTAGCATTGTATACGAAAAACGATTCTGAACGGAGATGATTTGTCAGTCAATGATAATTAGTTGGATATATTATATTATTACCTATATTTAAATTGTAATATATCGTTATTTTACGCGATTTCGTAAAAAATTATATTTCATACGCACATAAAATGTTTTCTATATTGACAATGGATTTTTTTTTTTTTACGGTTACTTGAAGGAAAACTTATGGATAACCTAGTATTGGATTTTTGAACCTTAAGTATAAATCACAAAGATTTTACGAATTTTCAACTTCAAAATTCTTTGCAAATTTTCGTGATTTCGATATATTTTCTAAACATTTGAACTTTAAATGCTTATAAACAAAAATTGTGACTAACGATTTTTGATTTATTTTTTACCACGATAAGTTTCAATTGTCTATAAGTAGCTTAAAAAATGTCGAAATATTTTGAAAATTTAATCGCAAATCGATAACGCTAATATAAACGTTTGTTGAAAATTTCAAGTATTTACAATGATTCGTTTTTGACTTACGGCAAAATCAAAAAATCGATTTTGTCTTTTCAAAGAGGGGCTGAAGTCAAAAACGAAGCATTATTACTACTCCAAAAAGTGACGACGGACACAAAAATAATACAAACATCATTGTGAAATCATTACATTCATCAGTCCGTTCAAAATCTAAAAATATTAATTTGTATTATTCGTCAAAATTAACTTATAAAATCATATTTTATAGTTTTTAAGAAGTAAAAATATCAGGTTAAATGAAACGTGTGCAAGTTAAAAATGATAAATTAGAATCATTTTCTTAATCGAGTAGTCAAGGATCAAGACACTTACTTGTGTTAACTTGGGGCATAAAATATGAACAATTCGTTTATAATATCAAAAATCTTTATTAAATGAACAACAACTACACGCAAAAGCTAAGTAAAAACAAAGACCAGTTACGTTAAACGCCCGTCCGGTGAACGGCACACAACCAACTAGTTTTTCTCTGAGGCGATCGGGCATCGGCCGACGGATGTCGTCCCCACTACCGCCCTCTGTCGGTGCATACATTTAATAATTTTGAGTGTTTTATAAGCAGTTTAAAATAGAAATTAGTCAAAATTATCATATAAAAACATGTATTATAGTGTATTCAAAATACCAGGTTAAATGAAACACGTGAAAGATAATAATGGTAAATTTCTTAAACTATTGTTCAAGTTACTAAACATTAACTTAATATTTGAGTGTTTTATAAATGTTTTATAATGATCATTTAAATATAGTAAAAATAAAATATATTTATAGCATAGGTAAATTTTAAGAATAAACAATACAAGCTAAAGGTGTTTACTATTATTTTATTCAGATATTTAACAAATCTCAATTGTTTCACAGGTATTAATTTAGTATCAATTATATTCAATAACCATTGCACGCACATTGCATAAATCCAATATTATTATCAGTATCTTCTAGTCCATTTTCAACATAGGATGTTGATACTTTCCTTGGTGGTAGAAATGTGAATTCGTGTCTCAGCGTGCCTTGATTGATCTGATATACTGCCATCTGAAAAAATGTAGTAAGTTAATAATGTATAACGGTTGGAGAATAACTTGAGAATACAGTGTTTTACAGGCAGTTTAAAGTATGAATTTGTAATATTAGTCAATATTATCATATAAAAAACATGTTTTATAGTGTTTATGAAGTATCAGCTTAAATGACAAACATGGATGTTAGTAATGGTAAATAAGAATCGTTTACTTAATCTAATTGTCTAGGTTTCATGACACTAACTTGATAATTGAGATTTTTATGAGCAGCTAAAAAATATGAATTTGTAATATTCGTCAAAATTATGATATATAAGCACGTTTTATAGTGTTTATTATTAAGTATGAGCCTAAATGAAATATATGGAAGTTAATAATGGTAAATAAGAACCATTTACTTAATATAATGGTTAGGGTTTTGTGACACTAACTTTTTGTAACACTACTATTAATTGAATATCAATTACATTCAATACCCATTACACACACGTTGCATAAAACCATTAATATTAGCAGTACCTTCTATTCCATTTACAACGGAAGATGTTGTAACTTTCCCAAGTGATAGAAATGTGAATTCATGGTCTCAGCATGCCTCGAGTGATCTGCTGTACTGCCATCTAAAACACAAAGTAGTCAGTTATATATGTATAAAGGTTAAAGAAATAATTATAATGCTTAGCAACAAAAGAGATAGTACAAATCTACCAGAATGTTTTGTTCAGTTTTAATGTAAAACAAAATATAAGTAAAGAATACACTTGTACATTAACATAAAATTGCTGATTTTCAATATTAAAATAATAAGAGTTTGTAATACTTGTATACATTATACAATAAGAGTCATTGTCATAATCTAGTAGTCAAGGTTTCTAAACACTAACATGAGAATTGAGTGATTTATAAGCAGTTAAAAATATGACTCTGTAATATTTGTTAAAATTACCATGTAAAATCATGTTTTATTGTGTTTATGAAGTATCAGCTTAAATGTAATATTTGAATGTCAATTATTGAAAATTAGAATCATTTGCTTATAATCTAATGGTCAGGGTTTCATGACACTGACTTTTTGTTACACTACTATTAATTTAATATCAATTAAATTCAATACCCATTACACGCACGTTGCACAAAACCCTTATTATTAGCAGTATCGTCTAGTACATTTTCAACGTAGGATGTTGATATTTTGCATAGTGGTAGAAATGTGAATTCATGTCTCAGCATGTATTGAGTGATCTGCTGTACTGCCATCTAAAAAAAAAATTGTAAGTTAAATATGTATAATGTTTGGAGGATAAAATGTCGCTACTAGACACCGTAAGGAGGACAACAATTTTTATATAACAACTAGTACGTGGACAACACTGAATAATTTTGAAATGGAAACAATCAAAACATAAACTAACAGACAAACTTCATTTTTTACAAAATTATTGAAAACAATTGACAGCTGTAACTCAAATACAAATACGAATGTAAAACTGTAAATTGATATGAAATATAGACATAATATATAAACAGACGATAAGAAATAATAATTATGATAAGCCATAAAAGATAGTACCTACTAATATACCAGAATGTTTTGTAGAATATAAATGTACCTATTATAAGTGTGACTATTAATTGTACAACTGAAAATTTGCTCCTTTTCAATATTAAATAAGCGGATATCGTTCCGGTGTATAGTAGAGATGGAGAGTAGGTCACTGGTCACTAAAATGGATGTGTTAAATTTGAATGCAACGACGGGTAGCATTGTATACGAAAAACGATTCTGAACGGAGATGATTTGTCAGTCAATGATAATTAGTTGGATATATTATATTATTACCTATATTTAAATTGTAATATATCGTTATTTTACGCGATTTCGTAAAAAATTATATTTCATACGCACATAAAATGTTTTCTATATTGACAATGGATTTTTTTTTTTTACGGTTACTTGAAGGAAAACTTATGGATAACCTAGTATTGGATTTTTGAACCTTAAGTATAAATCACAAAGATTTTACGAATTTTCAACTTCAAAATTCTTTGCAAATTTTCGTGATTTCGATATATTTTCTAAACATTTGAACTTTAAATGCTTATAAACAAAAATTGTGACTAACGATTTTTGATTTATTTTTTACCACGATAAGTTTCAATTGTCTATAAGTAGCTTAAAAAATGTCGAAATATTTTGAAAATTTAATCGCAAATCGATAACGCTAATATAAACGTTTGTTGAAAATTTCAAGTATTTACAATGATTCGTTTTTGACTTACGGCAAAATCAAAAAATCGATTTTGTCTTTTCAAAGAGGGGCTGAAGTCAAAAACGAAGCATTATTACTACTCCAAAAAGTGACGACGGACACAAAAATAATACAAACATCATTGTGAAATCATTACATTCATCAGTCCGTTCAAAATCTAAAAATATTAATTTGTATTATTCGTCAAAATTGACTTATAAAATCATATTTTATAGTTTTTAAGAAGTAAAAATATCAGGTTAAATGAAACGTGTGCAAGTTAAAAATGATAAATTAGAATCATTTTCTTAATCGAGTAGTCAAGGATCAAGACACTTACTTGTGTTAACTTGGGGCATAAAATATGAACAATTCGTTTATAATATCAAAAATCTTTATTAAATGAACAACAACTACACGCAAAAGCTAAGTAAAAACAAAGACCAGTTACGTTAAACGCCCGTCCGGTGAACGGCACACAACCAACTAGTTTTTCTCTGAGGCGATCGGGCATCGGCCGACGGATGTCGTCCCCACTACCGCCCTCTGTCGGTGCATACATTTAATAATTTTGAGTGTTTTATAAGCAGTTTAAAATAGAAATTAGTCAAAATTATCATATAAAAACATGTATTATAGTGTATTCAAAATACCAGGTTAAATGAAACACGTGAAAGATAATAATGGTAAATTTCTTAAACTATTGTTCAAGTTACTAAACATTAACTTAATATTTGAGTGTTTTATAAATGTTTTATAATGATCATTTAAATATAGTAAAAATAAAATATATTTATAGCATAGGTAAATTTTAAGAATAAACAATACAAGCTAAAGGTGTTTACTATTATTTTATTCAGATATTTAACAAATCTCAATTGTTTCACAGGTATTAATTTAGTATCAATTATATTCAATAACCATTGCACGCACATTGCATAAATCCAATATTATTATCAGTATCTTCTAGTCCATTTTCAACATAGGATGTTGATACTTTCCTTGGTGGTAGAAATGTGAATTCGTGTCTCAGCGTGCCTTGATTGATCTGATATACTGCCATCTGAAAAAATGTAGTAAGTTAATAATGTATAACGGTTGGAGAATAACTTGAGAATACAGTGTTTTTACAGGCAGTTCAAAGTATGAATTTGTAATATTAGTCAATATTATCATATAAAAAACATGTTTTATAGTGTTTATGAAGTATCAGCTTAAATGACAAACATGGATGTTAGTAATGGTAAATAAGAATCGTTTACTTAATCTAATTGTCTAGGTTTCATGACACTAACTTGATAATTGAGATTTTTATGAGCAGCTAAAAATATGAATTTGTAATATTCGTCAAAATTATGATATATAAGCACGTTTTATAGTGTTTATTATTAAGTATGAGCCTAAATGAAATATATGGAAGTTAATAATGGTAAATAAGAACCATTTACTTAATATAATGGTTAGGGTTTTGTGACACTAACTTTTTGTAACACTACTATTAATTGAATATCAATTACATTCAATACCCATTACACACACGTTGCATAAAACCATTAATATTAGCAGTACCTTCTATTCCATTTACAACGGAAGATGTTGTAACTTTCCCAAGTGATAGAAATGTGAATTCATGGTCTCAGCATGCCTCGAGTGATCTGCTGTACTGCCATCTAAAACACAAAGTAGTCAGTTATATATGTATAAAGGTTAAAGAAATAATTATAATGCTTAGCAACAAAAGAGATAGTACAAATCTACCAGAATGTTTTGTTCAGTTTTAATGTAAAACAAAATATAAGTAAAGAATACACTTGTACATTAACATAAAATTGCTGATTTTCAATATTAAAATAATAAGAGTTTGTAATACTTGTATACATTATACAATAAGAGTCATTGTCATAATCTAGTAGTCAAGGTTTCTAAACACTAACATGAGAATTGAGTGATTTATAAGCAGTTAAAAATATGACTCTGTAATATTTGTTAAAATTACCATGTAAAATCATGTTTTATTGTGTTTATGAAGTATCAGCTTAAATGTAATATTTGAATGTCAATTATTGAAAATTAGAATCATTTGCTTATAATCTAATGGTCAGGGTTTCATGACACTGACTTTTTGTTACACTACTATTAATTTAATATCAATTAAATTCAATACCCATTACACGCACGTTGCACAAAACCCTTATTATTAGCAGTATCGTCTAGTACATTTTCAACGTAGGATGTTGATATTTTGCATAGTGGTAGAAATGTGAATTCATGTCTCAGCATGTATTGAGTGATCTGCTGTACTGCCATCTAAAAATAAAAAATGGTCAGTTGAATATGTATAGTGTTTGGAGAATAACTTGAGAATACAGTGTTTTACAAGCAGTTCAAAGTATGACTTTGTAATATTTTTTAAAATTATCATATCAAAATTATGATATTAAATCATTTTTAATTGTGTTTATGAAGTATCATCATAAATGTAATATTTGAATGTCAATTATGGAAAATTAGAATCATTTGCTTATAATCTAATGGTCAGGGTTTCATGACACTGACTTTTTGTTACACTACTATTAATTTAATATCAATTAAATTTAATACCCATTACACTCACGTTGCACAAAACCATTATTATTAGCAGTATCGTCTAGTACATTTTCAACGTAGGATGTTGATATTTAGCATAGTGGTAGAAATGTGAATTCATGTCTCAGCATGTATTGAATGATCTGCTGTACTGCCATCTAAAAAAAAAATTGTAAGTTAAATATGTATAATGTTTGGAGGATAAAATGTCGCTACTAGACACCGTAAGGAGGACAACAATTTTTATTTAACAACTAGTACGTGGACAACACTGAATAATTTTGAAATGGAAACAATCAAAACATAAACTAACAGACAAACTTCATTTTTTACAAAATTATTGAAAACAATTGACAGCTGAAACTCAAATACAAATACGAATGTAAAACTGTAAATTGATATGAAATATAGACATAATATATAAACAGACGATAAGAAATAATAATTATGATAAGCCATAAAAGATAGTACCTACTAATATACCAGAATGTTTTGTAGAATATAAATGTACCTATTATAAGTGTGACTATTAATTGTACAACTGAAAATTTGCTCCTTTTCAATATTAAATAAGCGGATATCGTTCCGGTGTATAGTAGAGATGGAGAGTAGGTCACTGGTCACTATAATGGATGTGTTAAATTTGAATGCAACGACGGGTAGCATTGTATACGAAAAACGATTCTGAACGGAGATGATTTGTCAGTCAATGATAATTAGTTGGATATATTATATTATTACCTATATTTAAATTGTAATATATCGTTATTTTACGCGATTTCGTAAAAAATTATATTTCATACGCACATAAAATGTTTTCTATATTGACAATGGATTTTTTTTTTTTACGGTTACTTGAAGGAAAACTTATGGATAACCTAGTATTGGATTTTTGAACCTTAAGTATAAATCACAAAGATTTTACGAATTTTCAACTTCAAAATTCTTTGCAAATTTTCGTGATTTCGATATATTTTCTAAACATTTGAACTTTAAATGCTTATAAACAAAAATTGTGACTAACGATTTTTGATTTATTTTTTACCACGATAAGTTTCAATTGTCTATAAGTAGCTTAAAAAATGTCGAAATATTTTGAAAATTTAATCGCAAATCGATAACGCTAATATAAACGTTTGTTGAAAATTTCAAGTATTTACAATGATTCGTTTTTGACTTACGGCAAAATCAAAAAATCGATTTTGTCTTTTCAAAGAGGGGCTGAAGTCAAAAACGAAGCATTATTACTACTCCAAAAAGTGACGACGGACACAAAAATAATACAAACATCATTGTGAAATCATTACATTCATCAGTCCGTTCAAAATCTAAAAATATTAATTTGTATTATTCGTCAAAATTAACTTATAAAATCATATTTTATAGTTTTTAAGAAGTAAAAATATCAGGTTAAATGAAACGTGTGCAAGTTAAAAATGATAAATTAGAATCATTTTCTTAATCGAGTAGTCAAGGATCAAGACACTTACTTGTGTTAACTTGGGGCATAAAATATGAACAATTCGTTTATAATATCAAAAATCTTTATTAAATGAACAACAACTACACGCAAAAGCTAAGTAAAAACAAAGACCAGTTACGTTAAACGCCCGTCCGGTGAACGGCACACAACCAACTAGTTTTTCTCTGAGGCGATCGGGCATCGGCCGACGGATGTCGTCCCCACTACCGCCCTCTGTCGGTGCATACATTTAATAATTTTGAGTGTTTTATAAGCAGTTTAAAATAGAAATTAGTCAAAATTATCATATAAAAACATGTATTATAGTGTATTCAAAATACCAGGTTAAATGAAACACGTGAAAGATAATAATGGTAAATTTCTTAAACTATTGTTCAAGTTACTAAACATTAACTTAATATTTGAGTGTTTTATAAATGTTTTATAATGATCATTTAAATATAGTAAAAATAAAATATATTTATAGCATGGGTAAATTTTAAGAATAAACAATACAAGCTAAAGGTGTTTACTATTATTTTATTCAGATATTTAACAAATCTCAATTGTTTCACAGGTATTAATTTAGTATCAATTATATTCAATAACCATTGCACGCACATTGCATAAATCCAATATTATTATCAGTATCTTCTAGTCCATTTTCAACATAGGATGTTGATACTTTCCTTGGTGGTAGAAATGTGAATTCGTGTCTCAGCGTGCCTTGATTGATCTGATATACTGCCATCTGAAAAAATGTAGTAAGTTAATAATGTATAACGGTTGGAGAATAACTTGAGAATACAGTGTTTTACAGGCAGTTTAAAGTATGAATTTGTAATATTAGTCAATATTATCATATAAAAAACATGTTTTATAGTGTTTATGAAGTATCAGCTTAAATGACAAACATGGATGTTAGTAATGGTAAATAAGAATCGTTTACTTAATCTAATTGTCTAGGTTTCATGACACTAACTTGATAATTGAGATTTTTATGAGCAGCTAAAAATATGAATTTGTAATATTCGTCAAAATTATGATATATAAGCACTAAGCACGTTTTATAGTGTTTATTATTAAGTATGAGCCTAAATGAAATATATGGAAGTTAATAATGGTAAATAAGAACCATTTACTTAATATAATGGTTAGGGTTTTGTGACACTAACTTTTTGTAACACTACTATTAATTGAATATCAATTACATTCAATACCCATTACACACACGTTGCATAAAACCATTAATATTAGCAGTACCTTCTATTCCATTTACAACGGAAGATGTTGTAACTTTCCCAAGTGATAGAAATGTGAATTCATGGTCTCAGCATGCCTCGAGTGATCTGCTGTACTGCCATCTAAAACACAAAGTAGTCAGTTATATATGTATAAAGGTTAAAGAAATAATTATAATGCTTAGCAACAAAAGAGATAGTACAAATCTACCAGAATGTTTTGTTCAGTTTTAATGTAAAACAAAATATAAGTAAAGAATACACTTGTACATTAACATAAAATTGCTGATTTTCAATATTAAAATAATAAGAGTTTGTAATACTTGTATACATTATACAATAAGAGTCATTGTCATAATCTAGTAGTCTAAACACTAACATGAGAATTGAGTGATTTATAAGCAGTTAAAAATATGACTCTGTAATATTTGTTAAAATTACCATTTAAAATCATGTTTTATTGTGTTTATGAAGTATCAGCTTAAATGTAATATTTGAATGTCAATTATTGAAAATTAGAATCATTTGCTTATAATCTAATGGTCAGGGTTTCATGACACTGACTTTTTGTTACACTACTATTAATTTAATATCAATTAAATTCAATACCCATTACACGCACGTTGCACAAAACCCTTATTATTAGCAGTATCGTCTAGTACATTTTCAACGTAGGATGTTGATATTTAGCATAGTGGTAGAAATGTGAATTCATGTCTCAGCATGTATTGAATGATCTGCTGTACTGCCATCTAAAAAAAAAATTGTAAGTTAAATATGTATAATGTTTGGAGGATAAAATGTCGCTACTAGACACCGTAAGGAGGACAACAATTTTTATATAACAACTAGTACGTGGACAACACTGAATAATTTTGAAATGGAAACAATCAAAACATAAACTAACAGACAAACTTCATTTTTTTACAAAATTATTGAAAACAATTGACAGTTGAAACTCAAATACAAATACGAATGTAAAACTGTAAATTGATATGAAATATAGGCATAATATATAAACAGACGATAAGAAATAATAATTATGATAAGCCATAAAAGATAGTACCTACTAATATACCAGAATGTTTTGTAGAATTTAAATGTACCTATTATAAGTGTGACTATTAATTGTACAACTGAAAATTTGCTCCTTTTCAATATTAAATAAGTGGGTATCGTTCCGGTGTATAGTAGAGATGGAGAGTAGGTCACTGGTCACTATAATGGATGTGTTAAATTTGAATGCAACGACGGGTAGCATTGTATACGAAAAACGATTCTGAACGGAGATGATTTGTCAGTCAATGATAATTAGTTGGATATATTATATTATTACCTATATTTAAATTGTAATATATCGTTATTTTACGCGATTTCGTAAAAAATTATATTTCATACGCACATAAAATGTTTTCTATATTGACAATGGATTTTTTTTTTTTACGGTTACTTGAAGGAAAACTTATGGATAACCTAGTATTGGATTTTTGAACCTTAAGTATAAATCACAAAAATTTTACGAATTTTCAACTTCAAAATTCTTTGCAAATTTTCGTGATTTTGATATATTTTCTAAACATTTGAACTTTAAATGCTTATAAACAAAAATTGTGACTAACGATTTTTGATTTATTTTTTACCACGATAAGTTTCAATTGTCTATAAGTAGCTTAAAAAATGTCGAAATATTTTGAAAATTTAATCGCAAATCGATAACGCTAATATAAACGTTTGTTGAAAATTTCAAGTATTTACAATGATTCGTTTTTGACTTACGGCAAAATCAAAAAATCGATTTTGTCTTTTCAAAGAGGGGCTGAAGTCAAAAACGAAGCATTATTACTACTCCAAAAAGTGACGACGGACACAAAAATAATACAAACATCATTGTGAAATCATTACATTCATCAGTCCGTTCAAAATCTAAAAATATTAATTTGTATTATTCGTCAAAATTAACTTATAAAATCATATTTTATAGTTTTTAAGAAGTAAAAATATCAGGTTAAATGAAACGTGTGCAAGTTAAAAATGATAAATTAGAATCATTTTCTTAATCGAGTAGTCAAGGATCAAGACACTTACTTGTGTTAACTTGGGGCATAAAATATGAACAATTCGTTTATAATATCAAAAATCTTTATTAAATGAACAACAACTACACGCAAAAGCTAAGTAAAAACAAAGACCAGTTACGTTAAACGCCCGTCCGGTGAACGGCACACAACCAACTAGTTTTTCTCTGAGGCGATCGGGCATCGGCCGACGGATGTCGTCCCCACTACCGCCCTCTGTCGGTGCATACATTTAATAATTTTGAGTGTTTTATAAGCAGTTTAAAATAGAAATTAGTCAAAATTATCATATAAAAACATGTATTATAGTGTATTCAAAATACCAGGTTAAATGAAACACGTGAAAGATAATAATGGTAAATTTCTTAAACTATTGTTCAAGTTACTAAACATTAACTTAATATTTGAGTGTTTTATAAATGTTTTATAATGATCATTTAAATATAGTAAAAATAAAATATATTTATAGCATGGGTAAATTTTAAGAATAAACAATACAAGCTAAAGGTGTTTACTATTATTTTATTCAGATATTTAACAAATCTCAATTGTTTCACAGGTATTAATTTAGTATCAATTATATTCAATAACCATTGCACGCACATTGCATAAATCCAATATTATTATCAGTATCTTCTAGTCCATTTTTAACATAGGATGTTGATACTTTCCTTGGTGGTAGAAATGTGAATTCGTGTCTCAGCGTGCCTTGATTGATCTGATATACTGCCATCTGAAAAAATGTAGTAAGTTAATAATGTATAACGGTTGGAGAATAACTTGAGAATACAGTGTTTTACAGGCAGTTCAAAGTATGAATTTGTAATATTAGTCAATATTATCATATAAAAAACATGTTTTATAGTGTTTATGAAGTATCAGCTTAAATGACAAATATGGATGTTAGTAATGGTAAATAAGAATCGTTTACTTAATCTAATTGTCTAGGTTTCATGACACTAACTTGATAATTGAGATTTTTATGAGCAGCTAAAAATATGAATTTGTAATATTCGTCAAAATTATGATATATAAGCACGTTTTATAGTGTTTATTATTAAGTATGAGCCTAAATGAAATATATGGAAGTTAATAATGGTAAATAAGAACCATTTACTTAATATAATGGTTAGGGTTTTGTGACACTAACTTTTTGTAACACTACTATTAATTGAATATCAATTACATTCAATACCCATTACACACACGTTGCATAAAACCATTAATATTAGCAGTACCTTCTATTCCATTTACAACGGAAGATGTTGTAACTTTCCCAAGTGATAGAAATGTGAATTCATGGTCTCAGCATGCCTCGAGTGATCTGCTGTACTGCCATCTAAAACACAAAGTAGTCAGTTATATATGTATAAAGGTTAAAGAAATAATTATAATGCTTAGCAACAAAAGAGATAGTACAAATCTACCAGAATGTTTTGTTCAGTTTTAATGTAAAACAAAATATAAGTAAAGAATACACTTGTACATTAACATAAAATTGCTGATTTTCAATATTAAAATAATAAGAGTTTGTAATACTTGTATACATTATACAATAAGAGTCATTGTCATAATCTAGTAGTCTAAACACTAACATGAGAATTGAGTGATTTATAAGCAGTTAAAAATATGACTCTGTAATATTTGTTAAAATTACCATTTAAAATCATGTTTTATTGTGTTTATGAAGTATCAGCTTAAATGTAATATTTGAATGTCAATTATTGAAAATTAGAATCATTTGCTTATAATCTAATGGTCAGGGTTTCATGACACTGACTTTTTGTTACACTACTATTAATTTAATATCAATTAAATTCAATACCCATTACACGCACGTTGCACAAAACCCTTATTATTAGCAGTATCGTCTAGTACATTTTCAACGTAGGATGTTGATATTTAGCATAGTGGTAGAAATGTGAATTCATGTCTCAGCATGTATTGAATGATCTGCTGTACTGCCATCTAAAAAAAAAATTGTAAGTTAAATATGTATAATGTTTGGAGGATAAAATGTCGCTACTAGACACCGTAAGGAGGACAACAATTTTTATATAACAACTAGTACGTGGACAACACTGAATAATTTTGAAATGGAAACAATCAAAACATAAACTAACAGACAAACTTCATTTTTTTACAAAATTATTGAAAACAATTGACAGTTGAAACTCAAATACAAATACGAATGTAAAACTGTAAATTGATATGAAATATAGGCATAATATATAAACAGACGATAAGAAATAATAATTATGATAAGCCATAAAAGATAGTACCTACTAATATACCAGAATGTTTTGTAGAATTTAAATGTACCTATTATAAGTGTGACTATTAATTGTACAACTGAAAATTTGCTCCTTTTCAATATTAAATAAGTGGGTATCGTTCCGGTGTATAGTAGAGATGGAGAGTAGGTCACTGGTCACTATAATGGATGTGTTAAATTTGAATGCAACGACGGGTAGCATTGTATACGAAAAACGATTCTGAACGGAGATGATTTGTCAGTCAATGATAATTAGTTGGATATATTATATTATTACCTATATTTAAATTGTAATATATCGTTATTTTACGCGATTTCGTAAAAAATTATATTTCATACGCACATAAAATGTTTTCTATATTGACAATGGATTTTTTTTTTTTACGGTTACTTGAAGGAAAACTTATGGATAACCTAGTATTGGATTTTTGAACCTTAAGTATAAATCACAAAAATTTTACGAATTTTCAACTTCAAAATTCTTTGCAAATTTTCGTGATTTTGATATATTTTCTAAACATTTGAACTTTAAATGCTTATAAACAAAAATTGTGACTAACGATTTTTGATTTATTTTTTACCACGATAAGTTTCAATTGTCTATAAGTAGCTTAAAAAATGTCGAAATATTTTGAAAATTTAATCGCAAATCGATAACGCTAATATAAACGTTTGTTGAAAATTTCAAGTATTTACAATGATTCGTTTTTGACTTACGGCAAAATCAAAAAATCGATTTTGTCTTTTCAAAGAGGGGCTGAAGTCAAAAACGAAGCATTATTACTACTCCAAAAAGTGACGACGGACACAAAAATAATACAAACATCATTGTGAAATCATTACATTCATCAGTCCGTTCAAAATCTAAAAATATTAATTTGTATTATTCGTCAAAATTAACTTATAAAATCATATTTTATAGTTTTTAAGAAGTAAAAATATCAGGTTAAATGAAACGTGTGCAAGTTAAAAATGATAAATTAGAATCATTTTCTTAATCGAGTAGTCAAGGATCAAGACACTTACTTGTGTTAACTTGGGGCATAAAATATGAACAATTCGTTTATAATATCAAAAATCTTTATTAAATGAACAACAACTACACGCAAAAGCTAAGTAAAAACAAAGACCAGTTACGTTAAACGCCCGTCCGGTGAACGGCACACAACCAACTAGTTTTTCTCTGAGGCGATCGGGCATCGGCCGACGGATGTCGTCCCCACTACCGCCCTCTGTCGGTGCATACATTTAATAATTTTGAGTGTTTTATAAGCAGTTTAAAATAGAAATTAGTCAAAATTATCATATAAAAACATGTATTATAGTGTATTCAAAATACCAGGTTAAATGAAACACGTGAAAGATAATAATGGTAAATTTCTTAAACTATTGTTCAAGTTACTAAACATTAACTTAATATTTGAGTGTTTTATAAATGTTTTATAATGATCATTTAAATATAGTAAAAATAAAATATATTTATAGCATGGGTAAATTTTAAGAATAAACAATACAAGCTAAAGGTGTTTACTATTATTTTATTCAGATATTTAACAAATCTCAATTGTTTCACAGGTATTAATTTAGTATCAATTATATTCAATAACCATTGCACGCACATTGCATAAATCCAATATTATTATCAGTATCTTCTAGTCCATTTTTAACATAGGATGTTGATACTTTCCTTGGTGGTAGAAATGTGAATTCGTGTCTCAGCGTGCCTTGATTGATCTGATATACTGCCATCTGAAAAAATGTAGTAAGTTAATAATGTATAACGGTTGGAGAATAACTTGAGAATACAGTGTTTTACAGGCAGTTCAAAGTATGAATTTGTAATATTAGTCAATATTATCATATAAAAAACATGTTTTATAGTGTTTATGAAGTATCAGCTTAAATGACAAATATGGATGTTAGTAATGGTAAATAAGAATCGTTTACTTAATCTAATTGTCTAGGTTTCATGACACTAACTTGATAATTGAGATTTTTATGAGCAGCTAAAAATATGAATTTGTAATATTCGTCAAAATTATGATATATAAGCACGTTTTATAGTGTTTATTATTAAGTATGAGCCTAAATGAAATATATGGAAGTTAATAATGGTAAATAAGAACCATTTACTTAATATAATGGTTAGGGTTTTGTGACACTAACTTTTTGTAACACTACTATTAATTGAATATCAATTACATTCAATACCCATTACACACACGTTGCATAAAACCATTAATATTAGCAGTACCTTCTATTCCATTTACAACGGAAGATGTTGTAACTTTCCCAAGTGATAGAAATGTGAATTCATGGTCTCAGCATGCCTCGAGTGATCTGCTGTACTGCCATCTAAAACACAAAGTAGTCAGTTATATATGTATAAAGGTTAAAGAAATAATTATAATGCTTAGCAACAAAAGAGATAGTACAAATCTACCAGAATGTTTTGTTCAGTTTTAATGTAAAACAAAATATAAGTAAAGAATACACTTGTACATTAACATAAAATTGCTGATTTTCAATATTAAAATAATAAGAGTTTGTAATACTTGTATACATTATACAATAAGAGTCATTGTCATAATCTAGTAGTCTAAACACTAACATGAGAATTGAGTGATTTATAAGCAGTTAAAAATATGACTCTGTAATATTTGTTAAAATTACCATGTAAAATCATGTTTTATTGTGTTTATGAAGTATCAGCTTAAATGTAATATTTGAATGTCAATTATTGAAAATTAGAATCATTTGCTTATAATCTAATGGTCAGGGTTTCATGACACTGACTTTTTGTTACACTACTATTAATTTAATATCAATTAAATTCAATACCCATTACACGCACGTTGCACAAAACCCTTATTATTAGCAGTATCGTCTAGTACATTTTCAACGTAGGATGTTGATATTTAGCATAGTGGTAGAAATGTGAATTCATGTCTCAGCATGTATTGAATGATCTGCTGTACTGCCATCTAAAAAAAAAATTGTAAGTTAAATATGTATAATGTTTGGAGGATAAAATGTCGCTACTAGACACCGTAAGGAGGACAACAATTTTTATATAACAACTAGTACGTGGACAACACTGAATAATTTTGAAATGGAAACAATCAAAACATAAACTAACAGACAAACTTCATTTTTTTACAAAATTATTGAAAACAATTGACAGTTGAAACTCAAATACAAATACGAATGTAAAACTGTAAATTGATATGAAATATAGGCATAATATATAAACAGACGATAAGAAATAATAATTATGATAAGCCATAAAAGATAGTACCTACTAATATACCAGAATGTTTTGTAGAATTTAAATGTACCTATTATAAGTGTGACTATTAATTGTACAACTGAAAATTTGCTCCTTTTCAATATTAAATAAGTGGGTATCGTTCCGGTGTATAGTAGAGATGGAGAGTAGGTCACTGGTCACTATAATGGATGTGTTAAATTTGAATGCAACGACGGGTAGCATTGTATACGAAAAACGATTCTGAACGGAGATGATTTGTCAGTCAATGATAATTAGTTGGATATATTATATTATTACCTATATTTAAATTGTAATATATCGTTATTTTACGCGATTTCGTAAAAAATTATATTTCATACGCACATAAAATGTTTTCTATATTGACAATGGATTTTTTTTTTTTTACGGTTACTTGAAGGAAAACTTATGGATAACCTAGTATTGGATTTTTGAACCTTAAGTATAAATCACAAAAATTTTACGAATTTTCAACTTCAAAATTCTTTGCAAATTTTCGTGATTTTGATATATTTTCTAAACATTTGAACTTTAAATGCTTATAAACAAAAATTGTGACTAACGATTTTTGATTTATTTTTTACCACGATAAGTTTCAATTGTCTATAAGTAGCTTAAAAAATGTCGAAATATTTTGAAAATTTAATCGCAAATCGATAACGCTAATATAAACGTTTGTTGAAAATTTCAAGTATTTACAATGATTCGTTTTTGACTTACGGCAAAATCAAAAAATCGATTTTGTCTTTTCAAAGAGGGGCTGAAGTCAAAAACGAAGCATTATTACTACTCCAAAAAGTGACGACGGACACAAAAATAATACAAACATCATTGTGAAATCATTACATTCATCAGTCCGTTCAAAATCTAAAAATATTAATTTGTATTATTCGTCAAAATTAACTTATAAAATCATATTTTATAGTTTTTAAGAAGTAAAAATATCAGGTTAAATGAAACGTGTGCAAGTTAAAAATGATAAATTAGAATCATTTTCTTAATCGAGTAGTCAAGGATCAAGACACTTACTTGTGTTAACTTGGGGCATAAAATATGAACAATTCGTTTATAATATCAAAAATCTTTATTAAATGAACAACAACTACACGCAAAAGCTAAGTAAAAACAAAGACCAGTTACGTTAAACGCCCGTCCGGTGAACGGCACACAACCAACTAGTTTTTCTCTGAGGCGATCGGGCATCGGCCGACGGATGTCGTCCCCACTACCGCCCTCTGTCGGTGCATACATTTAATAATTTTGAGTGTTTTATAAGCAGTTTAAAATAGAAATTAGTCAAAATTATCATATAAAAACATGTATTATAGTGTATTCAAAATACCAGGTTAAATGAAACACGTGAAAGATAATAATGGTAAATTTCTTAAACTATTGTTCAAGTTACTAAACATTAACTTAATATTTGAGTGTTTTATAAATGTTTTATAATGATCATTTAAATATAGTAAAAATAAAATATATTTATAGCATGGGTAAATTTTAAGAATAAACAATACAAGCTAAAGGTGTTTACTATTATTTTATTCAGATATTTAACAAATCTCAATTGTTTCACAGGTATTAATTTAGTATCAATTATATTCAATAACCATTGCACGCACATTGCATAAATCCAATATTATTATCAGTATCTTCTAGTCCATTTTTAACATAGGATGTTGATACTTTCCTTGGTGGTAGAAATGTGAATTCGTGTCTCAGCGTGCCTTGATTGATCTGATATACTGCCATCTGAAAAAATGTAGTAAGTTAATAATGTATAACGGTTGGAGAATAACTTGAGAATACAGTGTTTTACAGGCAGTTCAAAGTATGAATTTGTAATATTAGTCAATATTATCATATAAAAAACATGTTTTATAGTGTTTATGAAGTATCAGCTTAAATGACAAATATGGATGTTAGTAATGGTAAATAAGAATCGTTTACTTAATCTAATTGTCTAGGTTTCATGACACTAACTTGATAATTGAGATTTTTATGAGCAGCTAAAAATATGAATTTGTAATATTCGTCAAAATTATGATATATAAGCACGTTTTATAGTGTTTATTATTAAGTATGAGCCTAAATGAAATATATGGAAGTTAATAATGGTAAATAAGAACCATTTACTTAATATAATGGTTAGGGTTTTGTGACACTAACTTTTTGTAACACTACTATTAATTGAATATCAATTACATTCAATACCCATTACACACACGTTGCATAAAACCATTAATATTAGCAGTACCTTCTATTCCATTTACAACGGAAGATGTTGTAACTTTCCCAAGTGATAGAAATGTGAATTCATGGTCTCAGCATGCCTCGAGTGATCTGCTGTACTGCCATCTAAAACACAAAGTAGTCAGTTATATATGTATAAAGGTTAAAGAAATAATTATAATGCTTAGCAACAAAAGAGATAGTACAAATCTACCAGAATGTTTTGTTCAGTTTTAATGTAAAACAAAATATAAGTAAAGAATACACTTGTACATTAACATAAAATTGCTGATTTTCAATATTAAAATAATAAGAGTTTGTAATACTTGTATACATTATACAATAAGAGTCATTGTCATAATCTAGTAGTCTAAACACTAACATGAGAATTGAGTGATTTATAAGCAGTTAAAAATATGACTCTGTAATATTTGTTAAAATTACCATTTAAAATCATGTTTTATTGTGTTTATGAAGTATCAGCTTAAATGTAATATTTGAATGTCAATTATTGAAAATTAGAATCATTTGCTTATAATCTAATGGTCAGGGTTTCATGACACTGACTTTTTGTTACACTACTATTAATTTAATATCAATTAAATTCAATACCCATTACACGCACGTTGCACAAAACCCTTATTATTAGCAGTATCGTCTAGTACATTTTCAACGTAGGATGTTGATATTTAGCATAGTGGTAGAAATGTGAATTCATGTCTCAGCATGTATTGAATGATCTGCTGTACTGCCATCTAAAAAAAAAATTGTAAGTTAAATATGTATAATGTTTGGAGGATAAAATGTCGCTACTAGACACCGTAAGGAGGACAACAATTTTTATATAACAACTAGTACGTGGACAACACTGAATAATTTTGAAATGGAAACAATCAAAACATAAACTAACAGACAAACTTCATTTTTTTACAAAATTATTGAAAACAATTGACAGTTGAAACTCAAATACAAATACGAATGTAAAACTGTAAATTGATATGAAATATAGGCATAATATATAAACAGACGATAAGAAATAATAATTATGATAAGCCATAAAAGATAGTACCTACTAATATACCAGAATGTTTTGTAGAATTTAAATGTACCTATTATAAGTGTGACTATTAATTGTACAACTGAAAATTTGCTCCTTTTCAATATTAAATAAGTGGGTATCGTTCCGGTGTATAGTAGAGATGGAGAGTAGGTCACTGGTCACTATAATGGATGTGTTAAATTTGAATGCAACGACGGGTAGCATTGTATACGAAAAACGATTCTGAACGGAGATGATTTGTCAGTCAATGATAATTAGTTGGATATATTATATTATTACCTATATTTAAATTGTAATATATCGTTATTTTACGCGATTTCGTAAAAAATTATATTTCATACGCACATAAAATGTTTTCTATATTGACAATGGATTTTTTTTTTTTACGGTTACTTGAAGGAAAACTTATGGATAACCTAGTATTGGATTTTTGAACCTTAAGTATAAATCACAAAAATTTTACGAATTTTCAACTTCAAAATTCTTTGCAAATTTTCGTGATTTTGATATATTTTCTAAACATTTGAACTTTAAATGCTTATAAACAAAAATTGTGACTAACGATTTTTGATTTATTTTTTACCACGATAAGTTTCAATTGTCTATAAGTAGCTTAAAAAATGTCGAAATATTTTGAAAATTTAATCGCAAATCGATAACGCTAATATAAACGTTTGTTGAAAATTTCAAGTATTTACAATGATTCGTTTTTGACTTACGGCAAAATCAAAAAATCGATTTTGTCTTTTCAAAGAGGGGCTGAAGTCAAAAACGAAGCATTATTACTACTCCAAAAAGTGACGACGGACACAAAAATAATACAAACATCATTGTGAAATCATTACATTCATCAGTCCGTTCAAAATCTAAAAATATTAATTTGTATTATTCGTCAAAATTAACTTATAAAATCATATTTTATAGTTTTTAAGAAGTAAAAATATCAGGTTAAATGAAACGTGTGCAAGTTAAAAATGATAAATTAGAATCATTTTCTTAATCGAGTAGTCAAGGATCAAGACACTTACTTGTGTTAACTTGGGGCATAAAATATGAACAATTCGTTTATAATATCAAAAATCTTTATTAAATGAACAACAACTACACGCAAAAGCTAAGTAAAAACAAAGACCAGTTACGTTAAACGCCCGTCCGGTGAACGGCACACAACCAACTAGTTTTTCTCTGAGGCGATCGGGCATCGGCCGACGGATGTCGTCCCCACTACCGCCCTCTGTCGGTGCATACATTTAATAATTTTGAGTGTTTTATAAGCAGTTTAAAATAGAAATTAGTCAAAATTATCATATAAAAACATGTATTATAGTGTATTCAAAATACCAGGTTAAATGAAACACGTGAAAGATAATAATGGTAAATTTCTTAAACTATTGTTCAAGTTACTAAACATTAACTTAATATTTGAGTGTTTTATAAATGTTTTATAATGATCATTTAAATATAGTAAAAATAAAATATATTTATAGCATGGGTAAATTTTAAGAATAAACAATACAAGCTAAAGGTGTTTACTATTATTTTATTCAGATATTTAACAAATCTCAATTGTTTCACAGGTATTAATTTAGTATCAATTATATTCAATAACCATTGCACGCACATTGCATAAATCCAATATTATTATCAGTATCTTCTAGTCCATTTTTAACATAGGATGTTGATACTTTCCTTGGTGGTAGAAATGTGAATTCGTGTCTCAGCGTGCCTTGATTGATCTGATATACTGCCATCTGAAAAAATGTAGTAAGTTAATAATGTATAACGGTTGGAGAATAACTTGAGAATACAGTGTTTTACAGGCAGTTCAAAGTATGAATTTGTAATATTAGTCAATATTATCATATAAAAAACATGTTTTATAGTGTTTATGAAGTATCAGCTTAAATGACAAATATGGATGTTAGTAATGGTAAATAAGAATCGTTTACTTAATCTAATTGTCTAGGTTTCATGACACTAACTTGATAATTGAGATTTTTATGAGCAGCTAAAAATATGAATTTGTAATATTCGTCAAAATTATGATATATAAGCACGTTTTATAGTGTTTATTATTAAGTATGAGCCTAAATGAAATATATGGAAGTTAATAATGGTAAATAAGAACCATTTACTTAATATAATGGTTAGGGTTTTGTGACACTAACTTTTTGTAACACTACTATTAATTGAATATCAATTACATTCAATACCCATTACACACACGTTGCATAAAACCATTAATATTAGCAGTACCTTCTATTCCATTTACAACGGAAGATGTTGTAACTTTCCCAAGTGATAGAAATGTGAATTCATGGTCTCAGCATGCCTCGAGTGATCTGCTGTACTGCCATCTAAAACACAAAGTAGTCAGTTATATATGTATAAAGGTTAAAGAAATAATTATAATGCTTAGCAACAAAAGAGATAGTACAAATCTACCAGAATGTTTTGTTCAGTTTTAATGTAAAACAAAATATAAGTAAAGAATACACTTGTACATTAACATAAAATTGCTGATTTTCAATATTAAAATAATAAGAGTTTGTAATACTTGTATACATTATACAATAAGAGTCATTGTCATAATCTAGTAGTCTAAACACTAACATGAGAATTGAGTGATTTATAAGCAGTTAAAAATATGACTCTGTAATATTTGTTAAAATTACCATGTAAAATCATGTTTTATTGTGTTTATGAAGTATCAGCTTAAATGTAATATTTGAATGTCAATTATTGAAAATTAGAATCATTTGCTTATAATCTAATGGTCAGGGTTTCATGACACTGACTTTTTGTTACACTACTATTAATTTAATATCAATTAAATTCAATACCCATTACACGCACGTTGCACAAAACCCTTATTATTAGCAGTATCGTCTAGTACATTTTCAACGTAGGATGTTGATATTTAGCATAGTGGTAGAAATGTGAATTCATGTCTCAGCATGTATTGAATGATCTGCTGTACTGCCATCTAAAAAAAAAAATTGTAAGTTAAATATGTATAATGTTTGGAGGATAAAATGTCGCTACTAGACACCGTAAGGAGGACAACAATTTTTATATAACAACTAGTACGTGGACAACACTGAATAATTTTGAAATGGAAACAATCAAAACATAAACTAACAGACAAACTTCATTTTTTTACAAAATTATTGAAAACAATTGACAGTTGAAACTCAAATACAAATACGAATGTAAAACTGTAAATTGATATGAAATATAGGCATAATATATAAACAGACGATAAGAAATAATAATTATGATAAGCCATAAAAGATAGTACCTACTAATATACCAGAATGTTTTGTAGAATTTAAATGTACCTATTATAAGTGTGACTATTAATTGTACAACTGAAAATTTGCTCCTTTTCAATATTAAATAAGTGGGTATCGTTCCGGTGTATAGTAGAGATGGAGAGTAGGTCACTGGTCACTATAATGGATGTGTTAAATTTGAATGCAACGACGGGTAGCATTGTATACGAAAAACGATTCTGAACGGAGATGATTTGTCAGTCAATGATAATTAGTTGGATATATTATATTATTACCTATATTTAAATTGTAATATATCGTTATTTTACGCGATTTCGTAAAAAATTATATTTCATACGCACATAAAATGTTTTCTATATTGACAATGGATTTTTTTTTTTTACGGTTACTTGAAGGAAAACTTATGGATAACCTAGTATTGGATTTTTGAACCTTAAGTATAAATCACAAAAATTTTACGAATTTTCAACTTCAAAATTCTTTGCAAATTTTCGTGATTTTGATATATTTTCTAAACATTTGAACTTTAAATGCTTATAAACAAAAATTGTGACTAACGATTTTTGATTTATTTTTTACCACGATAAGTTTCAATTGTCTATAAGTAGCTTAAAAAATGTCGAAATATTTTGAAAATTTAATCGCAAATCGATAACGCTAATATAAACGTTTGTTGAAAATTTCAAGTATTTACAATGATTCGTTTTTGACTTACGGCAAAATCAAAAAATCGATTTTGTCTTTTCAAAGAGGGGCTGAAGTCAAAAACGAAGCATTATTACTACTCCAAAAAGTGACGACGGACACAAAAATAATACAAACATCATTGTGAAATCATTACATTCATCAGTCCGTTCAAAATCTAAAAATATTAATTTGTATTATTCGTCAAAATTAACTTATAAAATCATATTTTATAGTTTTTAAGAAGTAAAAATATCAGGTTAAATGAAACGTGTGCAAGTTAAAAATGATAAATTAGAATCATTTTCTTAATCGAGTAGTCAAGGATCAAGACACTTACTTGTGTTAACTTGGGGCATAAAATATGAACAATTCGTTTATAATATCAAAAATCTTTATTAAATGAACAACAACTACACGCAAAAGCTAAGTAAAAACAAAGACCAGTTACGTTAAACGCCCGTCCGGTGAACGGCACACAACCAACTAGTTTTTCTCTGAGGCGATCGGGCATCGGCCGACGGATGTCGTCCCCACTACCGCCCTCTGTCGGTGCATACATTTAATAATTTTGAGTGTTTTATAAGCAGTTTAAAATAGAAATTAGTCAAAATTATCATATAAAAACATGTATTATAGTGTATTCAAAATACCAGGTTAAATGAAACACGTGAAAGATAATAATGGTAAATTTCTTAAACTATTGTTCAAGTTACTAAACATTAACTTAATATTTGAGTGTTTTATAAATGTTTTATAATGATCATTTAAATATAGTAAAAATAAAATATATTTATAGCATGGGTAAATTTTAAGAATAAACAATACAAGCTAAAGGTGTTTACTATTATTTTATTCAGATATTTAACAAATCTCAATTGTTTCACAGGTATTAATTTAGTATCAATTATATTCAATAACCATTGCACGCACATTGCATAAATCCAATATTATTATCAGTATCTTCTAGTCCATTTTTAACATAGGATGTTGATACTTTCCTTGGTGGTAGAAATGTGAATTCGTGTCTCAGCGTGCCTTGATTGATCTGATATACTGCCATCTGAAAAAATGTAGTAAGTTAATAATGTATAACGGTTGGAGAATAACTTGAGAATACAGTGTTTTACAGGCAGTTCAAAGTATGAATTTGTAATATTAGTCAATATTATCATATAAAAAACATGTTTTATAGTGTTTATGAAGTATCAGCTTAAATGACAAATATGGATGTTAGTAATGGTAAATAAGAATCGTTTACTTAATCTAATTGTCTAGGTTTCATGACACTAACTTGATAATTGAGATTTTTATGAGCAGCTAAAAATATGAATTTGTAATATTCGTCAAAATTATGATATATAAGCACGTTTTATAGTGTTTATTATTAAGTATGAGCCTAAATGAAATATATGGAAGTTAATAATGGTAAATAAGAACCATTTACTTAATATAATGGTTAGGGTTTTGTGACACTAACTTTTTGTAACACTACTATTAATTGAATATCAATTACATTCAATACCCATTACACACACGTTGCATAAAACCATTAATATTAGCAGTACCTTCTATTCCATTTACAACGGAAGATGTTGTAACTTTCCCAAGTGATAGAAATGTGAATTCATGGTCTCAGCATGCCTCGAGTGATCTGCTGTACTGCCATCTAAAACACAAAGTAGTCAGTTATATATGTATAAAGGTTAAAGAAATAATTATAATGCTTAGCAACAAAAGAGATAGTACAAATCTACCAGAATGTTTTGTTCAGTTTTAATGTAAAACAAAATATAAGTAAAGAATACACTTGTACATTAACATAAAATTGCTGATTTTCAATATTAAAATAATAAGAGTTTGTAATACTTGTATACATTATACAATAAGAGTCATTGTCATAATCTAGTAGTCTAAACACTAACATGAGAATTGAGTGATTTATAAGCAGTTAAAAATATGACTCTGTAATATTTGTTAAAATTACCATGTAAAATCATGTTTTATTGTGTTTATGAAGTATCAGCTTAAATGTAATATTTGAATGTCAATTATTGAAAATTAGAATCATTTGCTTATAATCTAATGGTCAGGGTTTCATGACACTGACTTTTTGTTACACTACTATTAATTTAATATCAATTAAATTCAATACCCATTACACGCACGTTGCACAAAACCCTTATTATTAGCAGTATCGTCTAGTACATTTTCAACGTAGGATGTTGATATTTAGCATAGTGGTAGAAATGTGAATTCATGTCTCAGCATGTATTGAATGATCTGCTGTACTGCCATCTAAAAAAAAAAAATGGTCAGTTAAATATGTATAATGTTTGGAGGATAAAATGTCGCTACTAGACACCGTAAGGAGGACAACAATTTTTATATAACAACTAGTACGTGGACAACACTGAATAATTTTGAAATGGAAACAATCAAAACATAAACTAACAGACAAACTTCATTTTTTTACAAAATTATTGAAAACAATTGACAGTTGAAACTCAAATACAAATACGAATGTAAAACTGTAAATTGATATGAAATATAGGCATAATATATAAACAGACGATAAGAAATAATAATTATGATAAGCCATAAAAGATAGTACCTACTAATATACCAGAATGTTTTGTAGAATTTAAATGTACCTATTATAAGTGTGACTATTAATTGTACAACTGAAAATTTGCTCCTTTTCAATATTAAATAAGTGGGTATCGTTCCGGTGTATAGTAGAGATGGAGAGTAGGTCACTGGTCACTATAATGGATGTGTTAAATTTGAATGCAATGACGGGTAGCAATTTTTCTAGTTTAAAAAAAAAAATATGAGGATAGTAAGTAGTGCCCGTGCCCTTAAATCCGTGGTTGTGTAGCCTACACTGCTTAGGCAGTAAGGTCCGGGTCTAGGTATACTTGTTGAAAAAACATTTCTTTTTAATCAATTACTAACCAAAAGTAAATTATTAATATAAATTAATAAGATTTTCTTTATATGGCATACCGCCTAATGACGAATGTGAGAGATAAGCCCCCTACAAGTATTTCATTGGGAAAAATTATGAAAAATGATAAACGGTCCAAAAATTATTGGCCTTCCCCTTGTAGAAATATTTTAGCTACTTGCCTGCTCATTAGGTACACGGTACACCACCGTCTCATGTAGACACAAATTAATTTGTTTTATTACAGAATGACATGTTGTTATATACTCCTTCGGTTAAGGCCAAAAGGTATATATATGTTGTAAAAGAGTTCGTTCACTTACGGTTTGTATTCAAAACACTACACAAAATCTGTTTAACTTTAAGAATATATTTTATTAATTATTTTATTATAAGAATATTTAAATAACACAGTATCATACGAATCGGCTACTTATTCACGACTTACTTGCTTATTCTACGTTCTTGTCTTGGCGACGCAGTCGCTTGCAAAAAGAATACACATATTGCTTACACTACTATATTATTGTATAATATGCTTACTAATCTAAAGTGTTTGTGCAAGGGTTCCTAACAATGTCAAACATTTAAAATAGCCTAAAATAAGAAGGTATAAAATAAATAGTTAACGACAATAAAATTCATGTACGAAATACGAACAATACTATAATAGAGATTACATCGCGCGCAGACTGAGTAGGTTCCTATAGTTATTTCGTAAAAGCATGCACATAAGTGCTAGCTAGTACACGATGAAAATAAAAAAATCATTTTATAAACAACTAGCTAAAAACGATCAACTATTGAATACCTACCAATAAAATCGTATTATTGCAACATATAAGGTTACAGCCACTAAACATATATATTAATAGGTAGGTTTATGTATAATATTTCTAGGTCTTAAATGGTCAATGTTTCTTTTTTTTAATTAATAATATATTTACGCATTTATATTTATTTGTGTGTGTGTGTGTGTGTGTGTGTACAAATGAGGGAATTATCGTTATTTTCTTGTGAAGACTAAGAATGATAGTATAAACTTATATCCCAATTCCACCCCAGAACCAATTCTAAACTACGCCACCGGGAATATGGTTTTATTAAATACAATTACACACGCCAAGAAATAGCTGTTTACGAAGAAAATCTATTGGACATGGACAATGTGATAAAATTAGCTGATGGTAGACTACAGTTGACACTGAGGTCTGAGAGAAGCAGCTAGTAATTATTCGGTTGCGGGCCCTTGAAAGTACCAGCGTTGCTATTGCAAGACTGGTTATAATAATAAGCATTGTGCTTGCCGTGGGGCTGAACAATTATGTAATAGTAAATGTCATGGCAGTATAACTTGTAAAAATAAATAAAAAATAATAATGCATTTTTTCTCTTTTTAAAAATACAACCTACTTGAGATTCACTTGCATTTCTGATGATCTATAACAACAAATACCTGTGTATTTAATCATTAACGTGATTATCCGGTTTATAACGATAATCACTTGTGTATTTGGTAAATAACGTTAATAACATGTGAATAATGTTAATTTTCATTTAACATAATTTACCGTAACATATATATATATATAATTTTATTTAATTAGGTATTTGGGTATAAAGTATAAACCGTCTAAATAAATAAAATATAAATGTCGTTTGACTCGACTAATAATTGGCTTATTTGAAAATTAGAAATGTTTGAAATGTTGTATTCGTACAGTGTTGCCAAACTTGGCATATTTATTTGTACGTTTATTGTTTATACAGTCATCGGGCAGTTACATAATATCATTGTTATATCAAAATGGTGTGATTCACGTCTTATTCACTATAAATATTATCAAAAATATAAACAAGAAATTTATGAGGCACTTTTTATATTTTTAAAAGTTGATCAAACACATAAAATTCCCGTTTGTTTTTGTATACAAGTATCTTATACTTATTTTTTCTTCAATAATTCTCAGCCGAATCATAAAATAACAAAAATGACTTCTGCTCTTAACTTGGAACACTATCTGAACAGTAAGTTTTTTTTTGTTGTTGCAATTAAACGATGTACTATCAAAGTTATATTTTAGATTTAGAGAATCTTCCTGTTGAGTTACAACGAAACTTCACTCTGATGCGAGATCTTGACTCCAGAGTTCAAGAATTAATGCGCAACGTTGACAAACTGACAGACGATTATATGTCAAATTCCAAGGGATACACAGCAGATAAAAAACGCGAAATGATGACCAGCATACAATGTCAGTTTGACAAAGCGAAAGAATATAGCGATGATAAAGTTCAATTGTCTATACAAACTTATGAAATGGTATGTTGATTTTGAATTATTAACATTACCGTAAAAATGTTCTATTCCATTGTATCTTACAGGTAGATAAACATATTAGAGAATTTGATTCAGATTTAGCACGCTTTGAAGCTGAAATTCAAGACAGAGTCATTAGTGCTACAAGAAATATAGAAGAAAATTCACAAAAACGTAGGTGTTCTGCATTATTTCATATTATTATTCCAATAATGTATTTGGTCATTTCTTTATGTGTATTGCTTCCAGGAGAATGTAAAAAGATGAAAGACAAAGAAATTAAAAAGAAGAGTGCATCGAGTGAAGAAGAAACAGCTCCAATAAAAACATCTAAAAAGAAACAACTGAAAAAAGGTTTGTATACAACAAAATTTTAGTCATATTTAAGTTGATTTCTTTATATAATAATTACCAACATTTTTCAGGAGTTACAAAAACAACAAGTGCAGCACCTAGTAAAACACCTTTAATTAATGTTGTCACTAATCCAACAAACCCTACAAATAGTGTAACCAGCGTTACAGTAGAAACTAGTTCCCTTACTGGTGCATTAGTTGGTGCCGGAGGTGCACACTCGGCTGAAGTATTAGATATGCCCGTTGATCCAAATGAGCCAACGTATTGTTTATGCAACCAAGTTTCTTATGGAGAAATGATTGGCTGTGATAATCCTGATGTAAGAACTTTAATTTTAATTTATTAATTATTTATGTATTTATCTTTTTTATTTTATAAAACAATTTATTAAATACCTACTTAAACCATTGAAAAAATAATAACAATCTTAATTTTTATTGTAAATATTGTTTCAATTTTTTATCATATTTAATTAATTGTGTACTTTTATTATTTTAGTGTCCTATTGAATGGTTCCACTTTGCATGTGTCAAATTAACTACCAAGCCTAAAGGAAAATGGTTCTGTCCTAAATGTATAACAGACAGGAAGAAAAAATAACACATATTAAAAATGATATAATTTTTTTTTATTTTATTTATACATACATATAATGTATAATGTTATGTTCATTTTCTTACGGTATAAGAACAAATTATTGTAATTTGTAATATTTTCATGAATTGAAAACATAATAAGAATAAAATTTAATTTCAATATAAAATTGGTGTTGTTAATATATATATATATATTTTATTCAAAACTGAAAACAAACTCCAATGTTCAAATGTATTATATTAATAATTACATCAGTCTTTTTATGTTGAAAAATGTATTCATGGAATTAAAGACAAATTTCTAACACAACATTTAGATGGCATCACTGACCAGTTATATTTGTAGGAAGCCATATTTTTTAACTCTCTATCACATAGTTTTCCAGTCTGAATAATGTTTGACCAGTGCAGTCTCATCATTTCAGGACTACGTTTATGTGTTAATAAATAATCATTTTGACATCATTGTGTGTCTAATCACCGGTCATGTTTTCTAGTAATATTTAATGGACTTACCAAAGCGCCAACCGAAACATCTTCTTTTTTAAGGATAGTTAATCAATCATTTTAATAAAACCGTTATAATTAGTTAGCTATTACCATTGATTATAGATAATCAATGCTATTACATAAAAAATTTGCTAAACTTAATATCAATATTTTCTCTTATTACTTTATATTATGCTACTATGATCAACTTACCTTAAGTAATCGCGATTCTTCAATATTTAGAAGTTAAGATCTTTGGATAAAACATAGCCTCCTCCCAAAGCATACAGTAAATATCTATCACATGCAATCCAATCAGTTTATTTAAATTAACCTCTTATTTTTAATATTTGCATTACCATCAAAATATCCCCAGTAGAACCTTTTTTTAGGCTTATGTTCTACCTCATTGACAATTAATAACACATTGTCAAAAAGAATCGCCATCACATTTTAACAGATAATCAAAGTTTATATTATGATATATTCACCAGAAAATGATGCTATTATTTTATGAGTGAGAAGTTTATACTCATTCTTTTCAATAAGTCTTCATGAACTAGCTTTTCAACATTTATAGATTTGTCTTTTGATACAAAAAAAAGTATTTTAAAGTCTCCTTTTGTTTGAGCCCGTGTTTCACATATAGCATCTTTACGATTAATATTTTTTTACCGCAGATATGACAAGTAAAAGCAACTTAATTTTAAAATACATTTAGAGAAATGTTTTCAAAAAGAACAACATTAATATGTATCCTAGAATGAATGAAAAACTTGCCAGGAAATAGTATGTAAGGCGTTTTTTATGCAGTAACATTTGTTTCTAAGTAATGCCCACTTAAAATATTTAACTAAAATCAAAAAATATTCAAAATAATAAATAACAAAACATTAAAAAAAATAAAAATAAAGTGTTTCATAATATTGAGGTGTTTGACATAAAAATTAAGGGACCAAAAATAATTAATTAAAAGTATGTAACAGTAATTAACAAATTATGAGCAATGAGCATTGAGCACTGTGAAAAGTGTGAAATGAATATTAAATGGATGGAAAAATTTAAATCTATTCTACCATCATAATAGGTAGTAGGTACTATCTTAATGTAATATCTACAAATGTCGAATAATTCCTTGTTTATCTACACTTGAATGCACATTATGCTCGAAAAATGTCAAAATGTATTTATCACTGTTGTGATAACAAACAGTCTTCTTTAGTATAATTGTATTTTTTTGTTTAAACATTGAAACGCAAAAACTTTTTCTAGTAGAAAATATGTTCCCATCTTCGTCAAACAACCTAAAAAGAGGTATTGTTCAATATAGTATGACATTACTATTCTTCAAAAATAATTCTGTGTTTGAACATAATAATATGAAATTATAATTGAATAAATCATCGTAACACATCTATTGAAACTTGACAATTTAAATTAAATCACTTTGGGTTATGGTTAAAGTAAAACCTATTAATGAAATAAATGTAGTAAATAATATTAAAAGATTTTTATAGCTAAGGCAAGTATTATGAATTAACATTACAAGCTAACGGTGTTTCCCAAACCTTTATTCAGACTTTTAACAAATTTTCAATTGTTACACTACTATTAATTTACTATCAATTACATTCAATAATCATTTAACGTACATTGCATAAAACCTATATAATTATCAGTATCTTCCAATTAATTTTCAATGTAAGATGATGATACTTTCCCAAGTGGTATGAATGCGAAGTCATGTCTCAGCAAGCCTTGAGTGATCTGCTGTACTGCCATCTAAAAAAAAGTAGTCGATTAAATAAATATAATAGTTGGAGAAACAATAATTATGATAAATAATAAAAGAAAGTACAAATCTACCAGATGTTTTTTTTCAATATGAAATACATTTGAATTTTTAATATTTGTCTAAATTATCATATAAAAACACGTTTTATATTGTTTATGAAATATAAGCTTAAGTGAAATTAATGAAAGTTAATAATAATAAATTAGAATTTCTTGCTTAATCTAATGGTCTTAGTATGATGACACTAACATGAGAATTGAGTGATTTATAAGCAGTTAAAAATATGGATTTGTAATATTTGACTAAATTATCATATAAAAACACGTTTTATAATGTTTATGAAGTATAATCTTAAGTGAAATAATGAAAGATAATAATAATAAATTAGAATTTCTTGCTTAATCTAATGGTCTGAGCTTGAAAACATTAACATGAGAATTAAGTGTTCTATAAGGAGTTAAAAATATGAATTTTTAATATTTGTCTAAATTATCATATAAAAACACGTATTAAGGTGTTTATGAAGTATAAGCTTAAGTGAAATTAATGAAAGTTAATAATAATAAATTATAATTTCTTGCTTAATCTAATGGTCTTAGTATGATGACACTAACATGAGAATTGAGTGATTAATAAGCAGTTAAAAATATGAATTTGTAATTTTTGTCTAAATTATCATATAAAAACACGTATTAAAGTGTTATTAAGTATAAGCTTTAATTAAATAAGTGAATGTAAAAAATAGAAAATTAGAATTTCTTGCTTAATCTAATGGTCTGAGCTTGAAAACATTAACATGAGAATTAAGTGTTCTATAAGGAGTTAAAAATATGAATTTTTAATATTTGTCTAAATTATCATATAAAAACACGTATTAAGGTGTTTATGAAGTATAAGCTTAAGTGAAATTAATGAAAGTTAATAATAATAAATTAGAATTTCTTGCTTAATCTAATGGTCTTAGTATGATGACACTTACTTGAGAATTGAGTGATTTATAAGCAGTGAAAAATATGAATTTGTAATATTTGAATAAATTATCTTATAAAAACATGTTTTATAGTGTTTATGAAGTATAAGGTTAAATGATATTAATGAAAATTAATAATAGAAAATTTGTATAATTTTCTTAATCTAATGGTCAGAGTTTCTTGGCACTAACTTTTTGTTACACTAATGTTAATTTACTATCAATTACATTCGATAACCATTAAACGTACATTGCATAAAACCATTAATATTATCAGTATTTTCTAGTCCATTTTCCACGTAGTACATTGATACTCTCCGAAGTGGTAGAAATGTGAATTCATGTCTCAGCATGCATCGAGTGTTCTTTATACTGTCATCTGAAAAAATTTAGTAAGTTAAATTTGTAAAATAATTGGAGGATAAAATGTCACTACTACACACCATAAGGTGAACGAAAATCTTTTTATGACAACTACTGTGTGGGAAACACTGAATAATTTAGAATTTAAAACAATCAAACAAAAACTAAAAGACAAACTACACTCATAATAGAAAATATTTGAATAAATTTTACAGTTGAAACATAAATACTAATAAAAATGTATAAATGCAAAAAGATATGAAATATAATCATTAAACAGATGATAAGACACATTAATTATGATAAGCAATCAAAGATATTAAAAATCTACCAGATGTTTTGTTGAATTTGAATGTAAAATAATTTTATCATATAAATACAATCATAGGATAATATAAAATTGACTGTTTGCAATATCATATGACATTACTATTCTTCATAAATAATTCTGATTTGAACATAATAATATGAAATTATAATTGAATAAATCATCGTAACACATCTACTGAAACTTGACAATTTAAATTAAATCACTTTGGGTTATGGTTAAAGTAAAACCAATTAAACGTAGTAAATAATATTAAAAGATTTTTATAGCTAAGGCAAGTATTATGAATTAACATTACAAGCTAACGGTGTTTCCCAAACCTTTATTCAGACTTTTAACAAATTTTCAATTGTTACACTACTATTAATTTACTATCAATTACATTCAATAATCATTTAACGTACATTGCATAAAACCTATATAATTATCAGTATCTTCCAGTTAATTTTCAATGTAAGATGATGATACTTTCCCGAATGGTATGAATGCGAAGTCATGTCTCAGCAAGCCTTGAGTGATCTGCTGTACTGCCATCTAAAAAAAAGTAGTCGATTAAATAAATATAATAGTTGGAGAAACAATAATTATGATAAATAATAAAAGAAAGTACAAATCTACCAGATGTTTTTTTTCAATATGAAATACATTTGAATTTTTAATATTTGTCTAAATTATCATATAAAAACACGTTTTATATTGTTTATGAAATATAAGCTTAAGTGAAATTAATGAAAGTTAATAATAATAAATTAGAATTTCTTGCTTAATCTAATGGTCTTAGTATGATGACACTAACATGAGAATTGAGTGATTTATAAGCAGTTAAAAATATGGATTTGTAATATTTGACTAAATTATCATATAAAAACACGTTTTATAATGTTTATGAAGTATAATCTTAATGAAATAATGAAAGATAATAATAATAAATTAGAATTTCTTGCTTAATCTAATGGTCTGAGCTTGAAAACATTAACATGAGAATTAAGTGTTCTATAAGGAGTTAAAAATATGAATTTTTAATATTTGTCTAAATTATCATATAAAAACACGTATTAAAGTGTTATTAAGTATAAGCTTTAATTAAATAAGTGAATGTAAAAAATAGAAAATTAGAATTTCTTGCTTAATCTAATGGTCTGAGCTTGAAAACATTAACATGAGAATTAAGTGTTCTATAAGGAGTTAAAAATATGAATTTTTAATATTTGTCTAAATTATCATATAAAAACTTGTGTTAAAGTGTTTATGAAGTATAAGCTTAAGTGAAATTAATGAAAGTTAATAATAATAAATTATAATTTCTATCAATTACATTCAATAATCATTTAACGTACATTGCATAAAACCTATATAATTATCAGTATCTTCCAGTTAATTTTCAATGTAAGATGATGATACTTTCCCAAGTGGTATGAATGCGAAGTCATGTCTCAGCAAGCCTTGAGTGATCTGCTGTACTGCCATCTAAAAAAAAGTAGTCGATTAAATAAATATAATAGTTGGAGAAACAATAATTATGATAAATAATAAAAGAAAGTACAAATCTACCAGATGTTTTTTTTCAATATGAAATACATTTGAATTTTTAATATTTGTCTAAATTATCATATAAAAACACGTATTAAGGTGTTTATGAAGTATAAGCTTAAGTGAAATTAATGAAAGTTAATAATAATAAATTAGAATTTCTTGCTTAATCTAATGGTCTTAGTATGATGACACTAACATGAGAATTGAGTGATTAATAAGCAGTTAAAAATATGAATTTGTAGGTTTTGTCTAAATTATCATATAAAAACATGTTTTATAGTGTATGTGAAGTAAAAGCTTAAATTAAATAATTGAAAGTTAATAATAGAAAATTAGAAATCTTTTATGAATCTAATGGTCAGAGTTTGATGACACTAACATGAGAATTAAGTGTTCTATAAGGAGTTAAAAATATGAATTTTTAATATTTGTCTAAATTATCATATAAAAACACGTATTAAGGTGTTTATGAAGTATAAGCTTAAGTGAAATTAATGAAAGTTAATAATAATAAATTATAATTTCTTGCTTAATCTGATGGTCTGAGCTTGAAAACATTAACATGAGAATTGAGTGTTCTATAAGGAGTTAAAAATATGAATTTTTAATATTTGTCTAAATTATCATATAAAAACACGTATTAAGGTGTTTATGAAGTATAAGCTTAAGTGAAATTAATGAAAGTTAATAATAATAAATTAGAATTTCTTGCTTAATCTAATGGTCTTAGTATGATGACACTTACTTGAGAATTGAGTGATTTATAAGCAGTGAAAAATATGAATTTGTAATATTTGAATAAATTATCTTATAAAAACATGTTTTATAGTGTTTATGAAGTATAAGGTTAAATGATATTAATGAAAATTAATAATAGAAAATTTGTATAATTTTCTTAATCTAATGGTCAGAGTTTCTTGGCACTAACTTTTTGTTACACTAATGTTAATTTACTATCAATTACATTCGATAACCATTAAACGTACATTGCATAAAACCATTAATATTATCAGTATTTTCTAGTCCATTTTCCACGTAGTACATTGATACTCTCCGAAGTGGTAGAAATGTGAATTCATGTCTCAGCATGCATCGAGTGTTCTTTATACTGTCATCTGAAAAAATTTAGTAAGTTAAATTTGTAAAATAATTGGAGGATAAAATGTCACTACTACACACCATAAGGTGAACGAAAATCTTTTTATGACAACTAGTGTGTGGGAAACACTGAATAATTTAGAATTTAAAACAATCAAACAAAAACTAAAAGACAAACTACACTCATAATAGAAAATATTTGAATAAATTTTACAGTTGAAACATAAATACTAATAAAAATGTATAAATGCAAAAAGATATGAAATATAATCATTAAACAGATGATAAGACACATTAATTATGATAAGCAATCAAAGACATTAAAAATCTACCAGATGTTTTGTTGAATTTGAATGTAAAATAATTTTATCATATAAATACAATCATAGGATAATATAAAATTGACTGTTTGCAATATCATATGACATTACTATTCTTCATAAATAATTCTGATTTGAACATAATAATATGAAATTATAATTGAATAAATCATCGTAACACATCTACTGAAACTTGACAATTTAAATTAAATCACTTTGGGTTATGGTTAAAGTAAAACCAATTAAACGTAGTAAATAATATTAAAAGATTTTTATAGCTAAGGCAAGTATTATGAATTAACATTACAAGCTAACGGTGTTTCCCAAACCTTTATTCAGACTTTTAACAAATTTTCAATTGTTACACTACTATTAATTTACTATCAATAACATTCAATAATCATTTAACGTACATTGCATAAAACCTATATAATTATCAGTATCTTCCAGTTAATTTTCAATGTAAGATGATGATACTTTCCCAAGTGGTATGAATGCGAAGTCATGTCTCAGCAAGCCTTGAGTGATCTGCTGTACTGCCATCTAAAAAAAAGTAGTCGATTAAATAAATATAATAGTTGGAGAAACAATAATTATGATAAATAATAAAAGAAAGTACAAATCTACCAGATGTTTTTTTTCAATATGAAATACATTTGAATTTTTAATATTTGTCTAAATTATCATATAAAAACACGTATTAAGGTGTTTATGAAGTATAAGCTTAAGTGAAATTAATGAAAGTTAATAATAATAAATTATAATTTCTTGCTTAATCTAATGGTATGAGCTTGAAAACATTAACATGAGAATTGAGTGTTCTATAAGGAGTTAAAGATATGAATTTTTAATATTTGTCTAAATTATCATATAAAAACACGTATTAAAGTGTTATTAAGTATAAGCTTTAATTAAATAAGTGAATGTAAAAAATAGAAAATTAGAATTTCTTGCTTAATCTAATGGTCTGAGCTTGAAAACATTAACATGAGAATTAAGTGTTCTATAAGGAGTTAAAAATATGAATTTTTAATATTTGTCTAAATTATCATATAAAAACTTGTATTAAGGTGTTTATGAAGTATAAGCTTAAGTGAAATTAATGAAAGTTAATAATAATTAATTATAATTTCTTGCTTAATCTGATGGTCTGAGCTTGAAAACATTAACATGAGAATTGAGTGTTCTATAAGGAGTTAAAAATATGAATTTTTAATATTTGTCTAAATTATCATATAAAAACACGTATTAAGGTGTTTATGAAGTATAAGCTTAAGTGAAATTAATGAAAGTTAATAATAATAAATTAGAATTTCTTGCTTAATCTAATGGTCTTAGTATGATGACACTTACTTGAGAATTGAGTGATTTATAAGCAGTGAAAAATATGAATTTGTAATATTTGAATAAATTATCTTATAAAAACATGTTTTATAGTGTTTATGAAGTATAAGGTTAAATGATATTAATGAAAATTAATAATAGAAAATTTGTATAATTTTCTTAATCTAATGGTCAGAGTTTCTTGGCACTAACTTTTTGTTACACTAATGTTAATTTACTATCAATTACATTCGATAACCATTAAACGTACATTGCATAAAACCATTAATATTATCAGTATTTTCTAGTCCATTTTCCACGTAGGACATTGATACTTTCCGAAGTGGTAGAAATGTGAATTCATGTCTCAGCATGCATCGAGTGTTCTTTATACTGTCATCTGAAAAAATTTAGTAAGTTAAATTTGTAAAATAATTGGAGGATAAAATGTCACTACTACACACCATAAGGTGAACGAAAATCTTTTTATGACAACTAGTGTGTGGGAAACACTGAATAATTTAGAATTTAAAACAATCAAACAAAAACTTAAAGACAAACTACACTCATAATAGAAAATATTTGAATAAATTTTACAGTTGAAACATAAATACAAATAAATATGTATAAATGCAAAAAGATATGAAATATAATCATTAAACAGATGATAAGACACATTAATTATGATAAGCAATCAAAGATATTAAAAATCTACCAGATGTTTTGTTGAATTTGAATGTAAAATAATTTTATCATATAAATACAATCATAGGATAATATAAAATTGACTGTTTGCAATATCATATGACATTACTATTCTTCATAAATAATTCTGATTTGAACATAATAATATGAAATTATAATTGAATAAATCATCGTAACACATCTACTGAAACTTGACAATTTAAATTAAATCACTTTGGGTTATGGTTAAAGTAAAACCAATTAAACGTAGTAAATAATATTAAAAGATTTTTATAGCTAAGGCAAGTATTATGAATTAACATTACAAGCTAACGGTGTTTCCCAAACCTTTATTCAGACTTTTAACAAATTTTCAATTGTTACACTACTATTAATTTACTATCAATTACATTCAATAATCATTTAACGTACATTGCATAAAACCTATATAATTATCAGTATCTTCCAGTTAATATTAAATCATTTTTAATTGTGTTTATGAAGTATCATCTTAAATGTAATATTTGAATGTCAATTATGGAAAATTAGAATCATTTGCTTATAATCTAATGGTCAGGGTTTCATGACACTGACTTTTTGTTACACTACTATTAATTTAATATCAATTAAATTTAATACCCATTACACTCACGTTGCACAAAACCATTATTATTAGCAGTATCGTCTAGTACATTTTCAACGTAGGATGTTGATATTTAGCATAGTGGTAGAAATGTGAATTCATGTCTCAGCATGTATTGATTGATCTGCTGTACTGCCATCTAAAAAAAAAATTGTAAGTTTAATATGTATAATGTTTGGAGGATAAAATGTCGCTACTAGACACCGTAAGGAGGACAACAATTTTTATATAACAACTAGTACGTGGACAACACTGAATAATTTTGAAATGGAAACAATCAAAACATAAACTAACAGACAAACTTCATTTTTTACAAAATTATTGAAAACAATTGACAGCTGAAACTCAAATACAAATACGAATGTAAAACTGTAAATTGATATGAAATATAGACATAATATATAAACAGACGATAAGAAATAATAATTATGATAAGCCATAAAAGATAGTACCTACTAATATACCAGAATGTTTTGTAGAATATAAATGTACCTATTAATTGTACAACTGAAAATTTGCTCCTTTTCAATATTAAATAAGTGGGTATCGTTCCGGTGTATAGTAGAGATGGAGAGTAGGTCACTGTTCACTATAATGGATGTGTTAAATTTGAATGCAACGACGGGTAGCATTGTATACGAAAAACGATTCTGAACGGAGATTATTTGTCAGTCAATGATAATTAGTTGGATATATTATATTATTACCTATATTTAAATTGTAATATATCGTTATTTTACGCGATTTCGTAAAAAATTATATTTCATACGCACATAAAATGTTTTCTATATTGACAATGGATTTTTTTTTTTTACGGTTACTTGAAGGAAAACTTATGGATAACCTAGTATTGGATTTTTGAACCTTAAGTATAAATCATAAAGATTTTACGAATTTTCAACTTCAAAATTCTTTGCAAATTTTCGTGATTTTGATATATTTTCTAAACATTTGAACTTTAAATGCTTATAAACAAAAATTGTGACTAACGATTTTTGATTTATTTTTTACCACGATAAGTGTCAATTGTCTATAAGTAGCTTAAAAAATGTCGAAATATTTTGAAAATTTAATCGCAAATCGATAACGCTAATATAAACGTTTGTTGAAAATTTCAAGTATTTACAATGATTCGTTTTTGCATTATTACTACTCCAAAAAGTGACGACGGACACAAAAATAATACAAACATCATTGTGAAATCATTACATTCATCAGTCCGTTCAAAATCTAAAAATATTAATTTGTATTATTCGTCAAAATTAACTTATAAAATCATATTTTATAGTTTTTAAGAAGTAAAAATATCAGGTTAAATGAAACGTGTGCAAGTTAAAAATGATAAATTAGAATCATTTTCTTAATCGAGTAGTCAAGGATCAAGACACTTACTTGTGTTAACTTGGGGCATAAAATATGAACAATTCGTTTATAATATCAAAAATCTTTATTAAATGAACAACAACTACACGCAAAAGCTAAGTAAAAACAAAGACCAGTTACGTTAAACGCCCGTCCGGTGAACGGCACACAACCAACTAGTTTTTCTCTGAGGCGATCGGGCATCGGCCGACGGATGTCGTCCCCACTACCGCCCTCTGTCGGTGCATACATTTAATAATTTTGAGTGTTTTATAAGCAGTTTAAAATAGAAATTAGTCAAAATTATCATATAAAAACGTGTATTATAGTGTATTCAAAATACCAGGTTAAATGAAACACGTGAAAGATAATAATGGTAAATTTCTTAAACTATTGTTCAAGTTACTAAACATTAACTTAATATTTGAGTGTTTTATAAATGTTTTATAATGATCATTTAAATATAGTAAAAATAAAATATATTTATAGCATAGGTAAATTTTAAGAATAAACAATACAAGCTAAAGGTGTTTACTATTATTTTATTCAGATATTTAACAAATCTCAATTGTTTCACAGGTATTAATTTAGTATCAATTATATTCAATAACCATTGCACGCACATTGCATAAATCCAATATTATTATCAGTATCTTCTAGTCCATTTTCAACATAGGATGTTGATACTTTCCTTGGTGGTAGAAATGTGAATTCGTGTCTCAGCGTGCCTTGATTGATCTGATATACTGCCATCTGAAAAAATGTAGTAAGTTAATAATGTATAACGGTTGGAGAATAACTTGAGAATACAGTGTTTTACAGGCAGTTCAAAGTATGAATTTGTAATATTAGTCAATATTATCATATAAAAAACATGTTTTATAGTGTTTATGAAGTATCAGCTTAAATGACAAATATGGATGTTAGTAATGGTAAATAAGAATCGTTTACTTAATCTAATTGTCTAGGTTTCATGACACTAACTTGATAATTGAGATTTTTATGAGCAGCTAAAAATATGAATTTGTAATATTCGTCAAAATTATGATATATAAGCACGTTTTATAGTGTTTATTATTAAGTATGAGCCTAAATGAAATATATGGAAGTTAATAATGGTAAATAAGAACCATTTACTTAATATAATGGTTAGGGTTTTGTGACACTAACTTTTTGTAACACTACTATTAATTGAATATCAATTACATTCAATACCCATTACACACACGTTGCATAAAACCATTAATATTAGCAGTACCTTCTATTCCATTTACAACGGAAGATGTTGTAACTTTCCCAAGTGATAGAAATGTGAATTCATGGTCTCAGCATGCCTCGAGTGATCTGCTGTACTGCCATCTAAAACACAAAGTAGTCAGTTATATATGTATAAAGGTTAAAGAAATAATTATAATGCTTAGCAACAAAAGAGATAGTACAAATCTACCAGAATGTTTTGTTCAGTTTTAATGTAAAACAAAACATAAGTAAAGAATACACTTGTACATTAACATAAAATTGCTGATTTTCAATATTAAAATAATAAGAGTTTGTAATACTTGTATACATTATACAATAAGAGTCATTGTCATAATCTAGTAGTCTAAACACTAACATGAGAATTGAGTGATTTATAAGCAGTTAAAAATATGACTCTGTAATATTTGTTAAAATTACCATGTAAAATCATGTTTTATTGTGTTTATGAAGTATCAGCTTAAATGTAATATTTGAATGTCAATTATTGAAAATTAGAATCATTTGCTTATAATCTAATGGTCAGGGTTTCATGACACTGACTTTTTGTTACACTACTATTAATTTAATATCAATTAAATTCAATACCCATTACACGCACGTTGCACAAAACCCTTATTATTAGCAGTATCGTCTAGTACATTTTCAACGTAGGATGTTGATATTTTGCATAGTGATAGAAATGTGAATTCATGTCTCAGCATGTATTGAGTGATCTGCTGTACTGCCATCTAAAAATAAAAAATGGTCAGTTAAATATGTATAGTGTTTGGAGAATAACTTGAGAATACAGTGTTTTACAAGCAGTTCAAAGTATGACTTTGTAATATTCTTTAAAATTATAATATCAAAATTATGATATTAAATCATTTTTAATTGTGTTTATGAAGTATCATCTTAAATGTAATATTTGAATGTCAATTATGGAAAATTAGAATCATTTGCTTATAATCTAATGGTCAGGGTTTCATGACACTGACTTTTTGTTACACTACTATTAATTTAATATCAATTAAATTTAATACCCATTACACTCACGTTGCACAAAACCATTATTATTAGCAGTATCGTCTAGTACATTTTCAACGTAGGATGTTGATATTTAGCATAGTGGTAGAAATGTGAATTCATGTCTCAGCATGTATTGATTGATCTGCTGTACTGCCATCTAAAAAAAAAATTGTAAGTTTAATATGTATAATGTTTGGAGGATAAAATGTCGCTACTAGACACCGTAAGGAGGACAACAATTTTTATATAACAACTAGTACGTGGACAACACTGAATAATTTTGAAATGGAAACAATCAAAACATAAACTAACAGACAAACTTCATTTTTTACAAAATTATTGAAAACAATTGACAGCTGAAACTCAAATACAAATACGAATGTAAAACTGTAAATTGATATGAAATATAGACATAATATATAAACAGACGATAAGAAATAATAATTATGATAAGCCATAAAAGATAGTACCTACTAATATACCAGAATGTTTTGTAGAATATAAATGTACCTATTATAAGTGTGACTATTAATTGTACAACTGAAAATTTGCTCCTTTTCAATATTAAATAAGCGGATATCGTTCCGGTGTATAGTAGAGATGGAGAGTAGGTCACTGGTCACTATAATGGATGTGTTAAATTTGAATGCAACGACGGGTAGCATTGTATACGAAAAACGATTCTGAACGGAGATGATTTGTCAGTCAATGATAATTAGTTGGATATATTATATTATTACCTATATTTAAATTGTAATATATCGTTATTTTACGCGATTTCGTAAAAAATTATATTTCATACGCACATAAAATGTTTTCTATATTGACAATGGATTTTTTTTTTTTACGGTTACTTGAAGGAAAACTTATGGATAACCTAGTATTGGATTTTTGAACCTTAAGTATAAATCACAAAGATTTTACGAATTTTCAACTTCAAAATTCTTTGCAAATTTTCGTGATTTCGATATATTTTCTAAACATTTGAACTTTAAATGCTTATAAACAAAAATTGTGACTAACGATTTTTGATTTATTTTTTACCACGATAAGTTTCAATTGTCTATAAGTAGCTTAAAAAATGTCGAAATATTTTGAAAATTTAATCGCAAATCGATAACGCTAATATAAACGTTTGTTGAAAATTTCAAGTATTTACAATGATTCGTTTTTGACTTACGGCAAAATCAAAAAATCGATTTTGTCTTTTCAAAGAGGGGCTGAAGTCAAAAACGAAGCATTATTACTACTCCAAAAAGTGACGACGGACACAAAAATAATACAAACATCATTGTGAAATCATTACATTCATCAGTCCGTTCAAAATCTAAAAATATTAATTTGTATTATTCGTCAAAATTGACTTATAAAATCATATTTTATAGTTTTTAAGAAGTAAAAATATCAGGTTAAATGAAACGTGTGCAAGTTAAAAATGATAAATTAGAATCATTTTCTTAATCGAGTAGTCAAGGATCAAGACACTTACTTGTGTTAACTTGGGGCATAAAATATGAACAATTCGTTTATAATATCAAAAATCTTTATTAAATGAACAACAACTACACGCAAAAGCTAAGTAAAAACAAAGACCAGTTACGTTAAACGCCCGTCCGGTGAACGGCACACAACCAACTAGTTTTTCTCTGAGGCGATCGGGCATCGGCCGACGGATGTCGTCCCCACTACCGCCCTCTGTCGGTGCATACATTTAATAATTTTGAGTGTTTTATAAGCAGTTTAAAATAGAAATTAGTCAAAATTATCATATAAAAACATGTATTATAGTGTATTCAAAATACCAGGTTAAATGAAACACGTGAAAGATAATAATGGTAAATTTCTTAAACTATTGTTCAAGTTACTAAACATTAACTTAATATTTGAGTGTTTTATAAATGTTTTATAATGATCATTTAAATATAGTAAAAATAAAATATATTTATAGCATAGGTAAATTTTAAGAATAAACAATACAAGCTAAAGGTGTTTACTATTATTTTATTCAGATATTTAACAAATCTCAATTGTTTCACAGGTATTAATTTAGTATCAATTATATTCAATAACCATTGCACGCACATTGCATAAATCCAATATTATTATCAGTATCTTCTAGTCCATTTTCAACATAGGATGTTGATACTTTCCTTGGTGGTAGAAATGTGAATTCGTGTCTCAGCGTGCCTTGATTGATCTGATATACTGCCATCTGAAAAAATGTAGTAAGTTAATAATGTATAACGGTTGGAGAATAACTTGAGAATACAGTGTTTTACAGGCAGTTCAAAGTATGAATTTGTAATATTAGTCAATATTATCATATAAAAAACATGTTTTATAGTGTTTATGAAGTATCAGCTTAAATGACAAATATGGATGTTAGTAATGGTAAATAAGAATCGTTTACTTAATCTAATTGTCTAGGTTTCATGACACTAACTTGATAATTGAGATTTTTATGAGCAGCTAAAAATATGAATTTGTAATATTCGTCAAAATTATGATATATAAGCACGTTTTATAGTGTTTATTATTAAGTATGAGCCTAAATGAAATATATGGAAGTTAATAATGGTAAATAAGAACCATTTACTTAATATAATGGTTAGGGTTTTGTGACACTAACTTTTTGTAACACTACTATTAATTGAATATCAATTACATTCAATACCCATTACACACACGTTGCATAAAACCATTAATATTAGCAGTACCTTCTATTCCATTTACAACGGAAGATGTTGTAACTTTCCCAAGTGATAGAAATGTGAATTCATGGTCTCAGCATGCCTCGAGTGATCTGCTGTACTGCCATCTAAAACACAAAGTAGTCAGTTATATATGTATAAAGGTTAAAGAAATAATTATAATGCTTAGCAACAAAAGAGATAGTACAAATCTACCAGAATGTTTTGTTCAGTTTTAATGTAAAACAAAATATAAGTAAAGAATACACTTGTACATTAACATAAAATTGCTGATTTTCAATATTAAAATAATAAGAGTTTGTAATACTTGTATACATTATACAATAAGAGTCATTGTCATAATCTAGTAGTCTAAACACTAACATGAGAATTGAGTGATTTATAAGCAGTTAAAAATATGACTCTGTAATATTTGTTAAAATTACCATTTAAAATCATGTTTTATTGTGTTTATGAAGTATCAGCTTAAATGTAATATTTGAATGTCAATTATTGAAAATTAGAATCATTTGCTTATAATCTAATGGTCAGGGTTTCATGACACTGACTTTTTGTTACACTACTATTAATTTAATATCAATTAAATTCAATACCCATTACACGCACGTTGCACAAAACCCTTATTATTAGCAGTATCGTCTAGTACATTTTCAACGTAGGATGTTGATATTTAGCATAGTGGTAGAAATGTGAATTCATGTCTCAGCATGTATTGAATGATCTGCTGTACTGCCATCTAAAAAAAAAATTGTAAGTTAAATATGTATAATGTTTGGAGGATAAAATGTCGCTACTAGACACCGTAAGGAGGACAACAATTTTTATATAACAACTAGTACGTGGACAACACTGAATAATTTTGAAATGGAAACAATCAAAACATAAACTAACAGACAAACTTCATTTTTTTACAAAATTATTGAAAACAATTGACAGTTGAAACTCAAATACAAATACGAATGTAAAACTGTAAATTGATATGAAATATAGGCATAATATATAAACAGACGATAAGAAATAATAATTATGATAAGCCATAAAAGATAGTACCTACTAATATACCAGAATGTTTTGTAGAATTTAAATGTACCTATTATAAGTGTGACTATTAATTGTACAACTGAAAATTTGCTCCTTTTCAATATTAAATAAGTGGGTATCGTTCCGGTGTATAGTAGAGATGGAGAGTAGGTCACTGGTCACTATAATGGATGTGTTAAATTTGAATGCAACGACGGGTAGCATTGTATACGAAAAACGATTCTGAACGGAGATGATTTGTCAGTCAATGATAATTAGTTGGATATATTATATTATTACCTATATTTAAATTGTAATATATCGTTATTTTACGCGATTTCGTAAAAAATTATATTTCATACGCACATAAAATGTTTTCTATATTGACAATGGATTTTTTTTTTTTACGGTTACTTGAAGGAAAACTTATGGATAACCTAGTATTGGATTTTTGAACCTTAAGTATAAATCACAAAAATTTTACGAATTTTCAACTTCAAAATTCTTTGCAAATTTTCGTGATTTTGATATATTTTCTAAACATTTGAACTTTAAATGCTTATAAACAAAAATTGTGACTAACGATTTTTGATTTATTTTTTACCACGATAAGTTTCAATTGTCTATAAGTAGCTTAAAAAATGTCGAAATATTTTGAAAATTTAATCGCAAATCGATAACGCTAATATAAACGTTTGTTGAAAATTTCAAGTATTTACAATGATTCGTTTTTGACTTACGGCAAAATCAAAAAATCGATTTTGTCTTTTCAAAGAGGGGCTGAAGTCAAAAACGAAGCATTATTACTACTCCAAAAAGTGACGACGGACACAAAAATAATACAAACATCATTGTGAAATCATTACATTCATCAGTCCGTTCAAAATCTAAAAATATTAATTTGTATTATTCGTCAAAATTAACTTATAAAATCATATTTTATAGTTTTTAAGAAGTAAAAATATCAGGTTAAATGAAACGTGTGCAAGTTAAAAATGATAAATTAGAATCATTTTCTTAATCGAGTAGTCAAGGATCAAGACACTTACTTGTGTTAACTTGGGGCATAAAATATGAACAATTCGTTTATAATATCAAAAATCTTTATTAAATGAACAACAACTACACGCAAAAGCTAAGTAAAAACAAAGACCAGTTACGTTAAACGCCCGTCCGGTGAACGGCACACAACCAACTAGTTTTTCTCTGAGGCGATCGGGCATCGGCCGACGGATGTCGTCCCCACTACCGCCCTCTGTCGGTGCATACATTTAATAATTTTGAGTGTTTTATAAGCAGTTTAAAATAGAAATTAGTCAAAATTATCATATAAAAACATGTATTATAGTGTATTCAAAATACCAGGTTAAATGAAACACGTGAAAGATAATAATGGTAAATTTCTTAAACTATTGTTCAAGTTACTAAACATTAACTTAATATTTGAGTGTTTTATAAATGTTTTATAATGATCATTTAAATATAGTAAAAATAAAATATATTTATAGCATGGGTAAATTTTAAGAATAAACAATACAAGCTAAAGGTGTTTACTATTATTTTATTCAGATATTTAACAAATCTCAATTGTTTCACAGGTATTAATTTAGTATCAATTATATTCAATAACCATTGCACGCACATTGCATAAATCCAATATTATTATCAGTATCTTCTAGTCCATTTTTAACATAGGATGTTGATACTTTCCTTGGTGGTAGAAATGTGAATTCGTGTCTCAGCGTGCCTTGATTGATCTGATATACTGCCATCTGAAAAAATGTAGTAAGTTAATAATGTATAACGGTTGGAGAATAACTTGAGAATACAGTGTTTTACAGGCAGTTCAAAGTATGAATTTGTAATATTAGTCAATATTATCATATAAAAAACATGTTTTATAGTGTTTATGAAGTATCAGCTTAAATGACAAATATGGATGTTAGTAATGGTAAATAAGAATCGTTTACTTAATCTAATTGTCTAGGTTTCATGACACTAACTTGATAATTGAGATTTTTATGAGCAGCTAAAAATATGAATTTGTAATATTCGTCAAAATTATGATATATAAGCACGTTTTATAGTGTTTATTATTAAGTATGAGCCTAAATGAAATATATGGAAGTTAATAATGGTAAATAAGAACCATTTACTTAATATAATGGTTAGGGTTTTGTGACACTAACTTTTTGTAACACTACTATTAATTGAATATCAATTACATTCAATACCCATTACACACACGTTGCATAAAACCATTAATATTAGCAGTACCTTCTATTCCATTTACAACGGAAGATGTTGTAACTTTCCCAAGTGATAGAAATGTGAATTCATGGTCTCAGCATGCCTCGAGTGATCTGCTGTACTGCCATCTAAAACACAAAGTAGTCAGTTATATATGTATAAAGGTTAAAGAAATAATTATAATGCTTAGCAACAAAAGAGATAGTACAAATCTACCAGAATGTTTTGTTCAGTTTTAATGTAAAACAAAATATAAGTAAAGAATACACTTGTACATTAACATAAAATTGCTGATTTTCAATATTAAAATAATAAGAGTTTGTAATACTTGTATACATTATACAATAAGAGTCATTGTCATAATCTAGTAGTCTAAACACTAACATGAGAATTGAGTGATTTATAAGCAGTTAAAAATATGACTCTGTAATATTTGTTAAAATTACCATTTAAAATCATGTTTTATTGTGTTTATGAAGTATCAGCTTAAATGTAATATTTGAATGTCAATTATTGAAAATTAGAATCATTTGCTTATAATCTAATGGTCAGGGTTTCATGACACTGACTTTTTGTTACACTACTATTAATTTAATATCAATTAAATTCAATACCCATTACACGCACGTTGCACAAAACCCTTATTATTAGCAGTATCGTCTAGTACATTTTCAACGTAGGATGTTGATATTTAGCATAGTGGTAGAAATGTGAATTCATGTCTCAGCATGTATTGAATGATCTGCTGTACTGCCATCTAAAAAAAAAATTGTAAGTTAAATATGTATAATGTTTGGAGGATAAAATGTCGCTACTAGACACCGTAAGGAGGACAACAATTTTTATATAACAACTAGTACGTGGACAACACTGAATAATTTTGAAATGGAAACAATCAAAACATAAACTAACAGACAAACTTCATTTTTTTACAAAATTATTGAAAACAATTGACAGTTGAAACTCAAATACAAATACGAATGTAAAACTGTAAATTGATATGAAATATAGGCATAATATATAAACAGACGATAAGAAATAATAATTATGATAAGCCATAAAAGATAGTACCTACTAATATACCAGAATGTTTTGTAGAATTTAAATGTACCTATTATAAGTGTGACTATTAATTGTACAACTGAAAATTTGCTCCTTTTCAATATTAAATAAGTGGGTATCGTTCCGGTGTATAGTAGAGATGGAGAGTAGGTCACTGGTCACTATAATGGATGTGTTAAATTTGAATGCAACGACGGGTAGCATTGTATACGAAAAACGATTCTGAACGGAGATGATTTGTCAGTCAATGATAATTAGTTGGATATATTATATTATTACCTATATTTAAATTGTAATATATCGTTATTTTACGCGATTTCGTAAAAAATTATATTTCATACGCACATAAAATGTTTTCTATATTGACAATGGATTTTTTTTTTTTACGGTTACTTGAAGGAAAACTTATGGATAACCTAGTATTGGATTTTTGAACCTTAAGTATAAATCACAAAAATTTTACGAATTTTCAACTTCAAAATTCTTTGCAAATTTTCGTGATTTTGATATATTTTCTAAACATTTGAACTTTAAATGCTTATAAACAAAAATTGTGACTAACGATTTTTGATTTATTTTTTACCACGATAAGTTTCAATTGTCTATAAGTAGCTTAAAAAATGTCGAAATATTTTGAAAATTTAATCGCAAATCGATAACGCTAATATAAACGTTTGTTGAAAATTTCAAGTATTTACAATGATTCGTTTTTGACTTACGGCAAAATCAAAAAATCGATTTTGTCTTTTCAAAGAGGGGCTGAAGTCAAAAACGAAGCATTATTACTACTCCAAAAAGTGACGACGGACACAAAAATAATACAAACATCATTGTGAAATCATTACATTCATCAGTCCGTTCAAAATCTAAAAATATTAATTTGTATTATTCGTCAAAATTAACTTATAAAATCATATTTTATAGTTTTTAAGAAGTAAAAATATCAGGTTAAATGAAACGTGTGCAAGTTAAAAATGATAAATTAGAATCATTTTCTTAATCGAGTAGTCAAGGATCAAGACACTTACTTGTGTTAACTTGGGGCATAAAATATGAACAATTCGTTTATAATATCAAAAATCTTTATTAAATGAACAACAACTACACGCAAAAGCTAAGTAAAAACAAAGACCAGTTACGTTAAACGCCCGTCCGGTGAACGGCACACAACCAACTAGTTTTTCTCTGAGGCGATCGGGCATCGGCCGACGGATGTCGTCCCCACTACCGCCCTCTGTCGGTGCATACATTTAATAATTTTGAGTGTTTTATAAGCAGTTTAAAATAGAAATTAGTCAAAATTATCATATAAAAACATGTATTATAGTGTATTCAAAATACCAGGTTAAATGAAACACGTGAAAGATAATAATGGTAAATTTCTTAAACTATTGTTCAAGTTACTAAACATTAACTTAATATTTGAGTGTTTTATAAATGTTTTATAATGATCATTTAAATATAGTAAAAATAAAATATATTTATAGCATGGGTAAATTTTAAGAATAAACAATACAAGCTAAAGGTGTTTACTATTATTTTATTCAGATATTTAACAAATCTCAATTGTTTCACAGGTATTAATTTAGTATCAATTATATTCAATAACCATTGCACGCACATTGCATAAATCCAATATTATTATCAGTATCTTCTAGTCCATTTTTAACATAGGATGTTGATACTTTCCTTGGTGGTAGAAATGTGAATTCGTGTCTCAGCGTGCCTTGATTGATCTGATATACTGCCATCTGAAAAAATGTAGTAAGTTAATAATGTATAACGGTTGGAGAATAACTTGAGAATACAGTGTTTTACAGGCAGTTCAAAGTATGAATTTGTAATATTAGTCAATATTATCATATAAAAAACATGTTTTATAGTGTTTATGAAGTATCAGCTTAAATGACAAATATGGATGTTAGTAATGGTAAATAAGAATCGTTTACTTAATCTAATTGTCTAGGTTTCATGACACTAACTTGATAATTGAGATTTTTATGAGCAGCTAAAAATATGAATTTGTAATATTCGTCAAAATTATGATATATAAGCACGTTTTATAGTGTTTATTATTAAGTATGAGCCTAAATGAAATATATGGAAGTTAATAATGGTAAATAAGAACCATTTACTTAATATAATGGTTAGGGTTTTGTGACACTAACTTTTTGTAACACTACTATTAATTGAATATCAATTACATTCAATACCCATTACACACACGTTGCATAAAACCATTAATATTAGCAGTACCTTCTATTCCATTTACAACGGAAGATGTTGTAACTTTCCCAAGTGATAGAAATGTGAATTCATGGTCTCAGCATGCCTCGAGTGATCTGCTGTACTGCCATCTAAAACACAAAGTAGTCAGTTATATATGTATAAAGGTTAAAGAAATAATTATAATGCTTAGCAACAAAAGAGATAGTACAAATCTACCAGAATGTTTTGTTCAGTTTTAATGTAAAACAAAATATAAGTAAAGAATACACTTGTACATTAACATAAAATTGCTGATTTTCAATATTAAAATAATAAGAGTTTGTAATACTTGTATACATTATACAATAAGAGTCATTGTCATAATCTAGTAGTCTAAACACTAACATGAGAATTGAGTGATTTATAAGCAGTTAAAAATATGACTCTGTAATATTTGTTAAAATTACCATGTAAAATCATGTTTTATTGTGTTTATGAAGTATCAGCTTAAATGTAATATTTGAATGTCAATTATTGAAAATTAGAATCATTTGCTTATAATCTAATGGTCAGGGTTTCATGACACTGACTTTTTGTTACACTACTATTAATTTAATATCAATTAAATTCAATACCCATTACACGCACGTTGCACAAAACCCTTATTATTAGCAGTATCGTCTAGTACATTTTCAACGTAGGATGTTGATATTTAGCATAGTGGTAGAAATGTGAATTCATGTCTCAGCATGTATTGAATGATCTGCTGTACTGCCATCTAAAAAAAAAATTGTAAGTTAAATATGTATAATGTTTGGAGGATAAAATGTCGCTACTAGACACCGTAAGGAGGACAACAATTTTTATATAACAACTAGTACGTGGACAACACTGAATAATTTTGAAATGGAAACAATCAAAACATAAACTAACAGACAAACTTCATTTTTTTACAAAATTATTGAAAACAATTGACAGTTGAAACTCAAATACAAATACGAATGTAAAACTGTAAATTGATATGAAATATAGGCATAATATATAAACAGACGATAAGAAATAATAATTATGATAAGCCATAAAAGATAGTACCTACTAATATACCAGAATGTTTTGTAGAATTTAAATGTACCTATTATAAGTGTGACTATTAATTGTACAACTGAAAATTTGCTCCTTTTCAATATTAAATAAGTGGGTATCGTTCCGGTGTATAGTAGAGATGGAGAGTAGGTCACTGGTCACTATAATGGATGTGTTAAATTTGAATGCAACGACGGGTAGCATTGTATACGAAAAACGATTCTGAACGGAGATGATTTGTCAGTCAATGATAATTAGTTGGATATATTATATTATTACCTATATTTAAATTGTAATATATCGTTATTTTACGCGATTTCGTAAAAAATTATATTTCATACGCACATAAAATGTTTTCTATATTGACAATGGATTTTTTTTTTTTTACGGTTACTTGAAGGAAAACTTATGGATAACCTAGTATTGGATTTTTGAACCTTAAGTATAAATCACAAAAATTTTACGAATTTTCAACTTCAAAATTCTTTGCAAATTTTCGTGATTTTGATATATTTTCTAAACATTTGAACTTTAAATGCTTATAAACAAAAATTGTGACTAACGATTTTTGATTTATTTTTTACCACGATAAGTTTCAATTGTCTATAAGTAGCTTAAAAAATGTCGAAATATTTTGAAAATTTAATCGCAAATCGATAACGCTAATATAAACGTTTGTTGAAAATTTCAAGTATTTACAATGATTCGTTTTTGACTTACGGCAAAATCAAAAAATCGATTTTGTCTTTTCAAAGAGGGGCTGAAGTCAAAAACGAAGCATTATTACTACTCCAAAAAGTGACGACGGACACAAAAATAATACAAACATCATTGTGAAATCATTACATTCATCAGTCCGTTCAAAATCTAAAAATATTAATTTGTATTATTCGTCAAAATTAACTTATAAAATCATATTTTATAGTTTTTAAGAAGTAAAAATATCAGGTTAAATGAAACGTGTGCAAGTTAAAAATGATAAATTAGAATCATTTTCTTAATCGAGTAGTCAAGGATCAAGACACTTACTTGTGTTAACTTGGGGCATAAAATATGAACAATTCGTTTATAATATCAAAAATCTTTATTAAATGAACAACAACTACACGCAAAAGCTAAGTAAAAACAAAGACCAGTTACGTTAAACGCCCGTCCGGTGAACGGCACACAACCAACTAGTTTTTCTCTGAGGCGATCGGGCATCGGCCGACGGATGTCGTCCCCACTACCGCCCTCTGTCGGTGCATACATTTAATAATTTTGAGTGTTTTATAAGCAGTTTAAAATAGAAATTAGTCAAAATTATCATATAAAAACATGTATTATAGTGTATTCAAAATACCAGGTTAAATGAAACACGTGAAAGATAATAATGGTAAATTTCTTAAACTATTGTTCAAGTTACTAAACATTAACTTAATATTTGAGTGTTTTATAAATGTTTTATAATGATCATTTAAATATAGTAAAAATAAAATATATTTATAGCATGGGTAAATTTTAAGAATAAACAATACAAGCTAAAGGTGTTTACTATTATTTTATTCAGATATTTAACAAATCTCAATTGTTTCACAGGTATTAATTTAGTATCAATTATATTCAATAACCATTGCACGCACATTGCATAAATCCAATATTATTATCAGTATCTTCTAGTCCATTTTTAACATAGGATGTTGATACTTTCCTTGGTGGTAGAAATGTGAATTCGTGTCTCAGCGTGCCTTGATTGATCTGATATACTGCCATCTGAAAAAATGTAGTAAGTTAATAATGTATAACGGTTGGAGAATAACTTGAGAATACAGTGTTTTACAGGCAGTTCAAAGTATGAATTTGTAATATTAGTCAATATTATCATATAAAAAACATGTTTTATAGTGTTTATGAAGTATCAGCTTAAATGACAAATATGGATGTTAGTAATGGTAAATAAGAATCGTTTACTTAATCTAATTGTCTAGGTTTCATGACACTAACTTGATAATTGAGATTTTTATGAGCAGCTAAAAATATGAATTTGTAATATTCGTCAAAATTATGATATATAAGCACGTTTTATAGTGTTTATTATTAAGTATGAGCCTAAATGAAATATATGGAAGTTAATAATGGTAAATAAGAACCATTTACTTAATATAATGGTTAGGGTTTTGTGACACTAACTTTTTGTAACACTACTATTAATTGAATATCAATTACATTCAATACCCATTACACACACGTTGCATAAAACCATTAATATTAGCAGTACCTTCTATTCCATTTACAACGGAAGATGTTGTAACTTTCCCAAGTGATAGAAATGTGAATTCATGGTCTCAGCATGCCTCGAGTGATCTGCTGTACTGCCATCTAAAACACAAAGTAGTCAGTTATATATGTATAAAGGTTAAAGAAATAATTATAATGCTTAGCAACAAAAGAGATAGTACAAATCTACCAGAATGTTTTGTTCAGTTTTAATGTAAAACAAAATATAAGTAAAGAATACACTTGTACATTAACATAAAATTGCTGATTTTCAATATTAAAATAATAAGAGTTTGTAATACTTGTATACATTATACAATAAGAGTCATTGTCATAATCTAGTAGTCTAAACACTAACATGAGAATTGAGTGATTTATAAGCAGTTAAAAATATGACTCTGTAATATTTGTTAAAATTACCATTTAAAATCATGTTTTATTGTGTTTATGAAGTATCAGCTTAAATGTAATATTTGAATGTCAATTATTGAAAATTAGAATCATTTGCTTATAATCTAATGGTCAGGGTTTCATGACACTGACTTTTTGTTACACTACTATTAATTTAATATCAATTAAATTCAATACCCATTACACGCACGTTGCACAAAACCCTTATTATTAGCAGTATCGTCTAGTACATTTTCAACGTAGGATGTTGATATTTAGCATAGTGGTAGAAATGTGAATTCATGTCTCAGCATGTATTGAATGATCTGCTGTACTGCCATCTAAAAAAAAAATTGTAAGTTAAATATGTATAATGTTTGGAGGATAAAATGTCGCTACTAGACACCGTAAGGAGGACAACAATTTTTATATAACAACTAGTACGTGGACAACACTGAATAATTTTGAAATGGAAACAATCAAAACATAAACTAACAGACAAACTTCATTTTTTTACAAAATTATTGAAAACAATTGACAGTTGAAACTCAAATACAAATACGAATGTAAAACTGTAAATTGATATGAAATATAGGCATAATATATAAACAGACGATAAGAAATAATAATTATGATAAGCCATAAAAGATAGTACCTACTAATATACCAGAATGTTTTGTAGAATTTAAATGTACCTATTATAAGTGTGACTATTAATTGTACAACTGAAAATTTGCTCCTTTTCAATATTAAATAAGTGGGTATCGTTCCGGTGTATAGTAGAGATGGAGAGTAGGTCACTGGTCACTATAATGGATGTGTTAAATTTGAATGCAACGACGGGTAGCATTGTATACGAAAAACGATTCTGAACGGAGATGATTTGTCAGTCAATGATAATTAGTTGGATATATTATATTATTACCTATATTTAAATTGTAATATATCGTTATTTTACGCGATTTCGTAAAAAATTATATTTCATACGCACATAAAATGTTTTCTATATTGACAATGGATTTTTTTTTTTTACGGTTACTTGAAGGAAAACTTATGGATAACCTAGTATTGGATTTTTGAACCTTAAGTATAAATCACAAAAATTTTACGAATTTTCAACTTCAAAATTCTTTGCAAATTTTCGTGATTTTGATATATTTTCTAAACATTTGAACTTTAAATGCTTATAAACAAAAATTGTGACTAACGATTTTTGATTTATTTTTTACCACGATAAGTTTCAATTGTCTATAAGTAGCTTAAAAAATGTCGAAATATTTTGAAAATTTAATCGCAAATCGATAACGCTAATATAAACGTTTGTTGAAAATTTCAAGTATTTACAATGATTCGTTTTTGACTTACGGCAAAATCAAAAAATCGATTTTGTCTTTTCAAAGAGGGGCTGAAGTCAAAAACGAAGCATTATTACTACTCCAAAAAGTGACGACGGACACAAAAATAATACAAACATCATTGTGAAATCATTACATTCATCAGTCCGTTCAAAATCTAAAAATATTAATTTGTATTATTCGTCAAAATTAACTTATAAAATCATATTTTATAGTTTTTAAGAAGTAAAAATATCAGGTTAAATGAAACGTGTGCAAGTTAAAAATGATAAATTAGAATCATTTTCTTAATCGAGTAGTCAAGGATCAAGACACTTACTTGTGTTAACTTGGGGCATAAAATATGAACAATTCGTTTATAATATCAAAAATCTTTATTAAATGAACAACAACTACACGCAAAAGCTAAGTAAAAACAAAGACCAGTTACGTTAAACGCCCGTCCGGTGAACGGCACACAACCAACTAGTTTTTCTCTGAGGCGATCGGGCATCGGCCGACGGATGTCGTCCCCACTACCGCCCTCTGTCGGTGCATACATTTAATAATTTTGAGTGTTTTATAAGCAGTTTAAAATAGAAATTAGTCAAAATTATCATATAAAAACATGTATTATAGTGTATTCAAAATACCAGGTTAAATGAAACACGTGAAAGATAATAATGGTAAATTTCTTAAACTATTGTTCAAGTTACTAAACATTAACTTAATATTTGAGTGTTTTATAAATGTTTTATAATGATCATTTAAATATAGTAAAAATAAAATATATTTATAGCATGGGTAAATTTTAAGAATAAACAATACAAGCTAAAGGTGTTTACTATTATTTTATTCAGATATTTAACAAATCTCAATTGTTTCACAGGTATTAATTTAGTATCAATTATATTCAATAACCATTGCACGCACATTGCATAAATCCAATATTATTATCAGTATCTTCTAGTCCATTTTTAACATAGGATGTTGATACTTTCCTTGGTGGTAGAAATGTGAATTCGTGTCTCAGCGTGCCTTGATTGATCTGATATACTGCCATCTGAAAAAATGTAGTAAGTTAATAATGTATAACGGTTGGAGAATAACTTGAGAATACAGTGTTTTACAGGCAGTTCAAAGTATGAATTTGTAATATTAGTCAATATTATCATATAAAAAACATGTTTTATAGTGTTTATGAAGTATCAGCTTAAATGACAAATATGGATGTTAGTAATGGTAAATAAGAATCGTTTACTTAATCTAATTGTCTAGGTTTCATGACACTAACTTGATAATTGAGATTTTTATGAGCAGCTAAAAATATGAATTTGTAATATTCGTCAAAATTATGATATATAAGCACGTTTTATAGTGTTTATTATTAAGTATGAGCCTAAATGAAATATATGGAAGTTAATAATGGTAAATAAGAACCATTTACTTAATATAATGGTTAGGGTTTTGTGACACTAACTTTTTGTAACACTACTATTAATTGAATATCAATTACATTCAATACCCATTACACACACGTTGCATAAAACCATTAATATTAGCAGTACCTTCTATTCCATTTACAACGGAAGATGTTGTAACTTTCCCAAGTGATAGAAATGTGAATTCATGGTCTCAGCATGCCTCGAGTGATCTGCTGTACTGCCATCTAAAACACAAAGTAGTCAGTTATATATGTATAAAGGTTAAAGAAATAATTATAATGCTTAGCAACAAAAGAGATAGTACAAATCTACCAGAATGTTTTGTTCAGTTTTAATGTAAAACAAAATATAAGTAAAGAATACACTTGTACATTAACATAAAATTGCTGATTTTCAATATTAAAATAATAAGAGTTTGTAATACTTGTATACATTATACAATAAGAGTCATTGTCATAATCTAGTAGTCTAAACACTAACATGAGAATTGAGTGATTTATAAGCAGTTAAAAATATGACTCTGTAATATTTGTTAAAATTACCATGTAAAATCATGTTTTATTGTGTTTATGAAGTATCAGCTTAAATGTAATATTTGAATGTCAATTATTGAAAATTAGAATCATTTGCTTATAATCTAATGGTCAGGGTTTCATGACACTGACTTTTTGTTACACTACTATTAATTTAATATCAATTAAATTCAATACCCATTACACGCACGTTGCACAAAACCCTTATTATTAGCAGTATCGTCTAGTACATTTTCAACGTAGGATGTTGATATTTAGCATAGTGGTAGAAATGTGAATTCATGTCTCAGCATGTATTGAATGATCTGCTGTACTGCCATCTAAAAAAAAAAATTGTAAGTTAAATATGTATAATGTTTGGAGGATAAAATGTCGCTACTAGACACCGTAAGGAGGACAACAATTTTTATATAACAACTAGTACGTGGACAACACTGAATAATTTTGAAATGGAAACAATCAAAACATAAACTAACAGACAAACTTCATTTTTTTACAAAATTATTGAAAACAATTGACAGTTGAAACTCAAATACAAATACGAATGTAAAACTGTAAATTGATATGAAATATAGGCATAATATATAAACAGACGATAAGAAATAATAATTATGATAAGCCATAAAAGATAGTACCTACTAATATACCAGAATGTTTTGTAGAATTTAAATGTACCTATTATAAGTGTGACTATTAATTGTACAACTGAAAATTTGCTCCTTTTCAATATTAAATAAGTGGGTATCGTTCCGGTGTATAGTAGAGATGGAGAGTAGGTCACTGGTCACTATAATGGATGTGTTAAATTTGAATGCAACGACGGGTAGCATTGTATACGAAAAACGATTCTGAACGGAGATGATTTGTCAGTCAATGATAATTAGTTGGATATATTATATTATTACCTATATTTAAATTGTAATATATCGTTATTTTACGCGATTTCGTAAAAAATTATATTTCATACGCACATAAAATGTTTTCTATATTGACAATGGATTTTTTTTTTTTACGGTTACTTGAAGGAAAACTTATGGATAACCTAGTATTGGATTTTTGAACCTTAAGTATAAATCACAAAAATTTTACGAATTTTCAACTTCAAAATTCTTTGCAAATTTTCGTGATTTTGATATATTTTCTAAACATTTGAACTTTAAATGCTTATAAACAAAAATTGTGACTAACGATTTTTGATTTATTTTTTACCACGATAAGTTTCAATTGTCTATAAGTAGCTTAAAAAATGTCGAAATATTTTGAAAATTTAATCGCAAATCGATAACGCTAATATAAACGTTTGTTGAAAATTTCAAGTATTTACAATGATTCGTTTTTGACTTACGGCAAAATCAAAAAATCGATTTTGTCTTTTCAAAGAGGGGCTGAAGTCAAAAACGAAGCATTATTACTACTCCAAAAAGTGACGACGGACACAAAAATAATACAAACATCATTGTGAAATCATTACATTCATCAGTCCGTTCAAAATCTAAAAATATTAATTTGTATTATTCGTCAAAATTAACTTATAAAATCATATTTTATAGTTTTTAAGAAGTAAAAATATCAGGTTAAATGAAACGTGTGCAAGTTAAAAATGATAAATTAGAATCATTTTCTTAATCGAGTAGTCAAGGATCAAGACACTTACTTGTGTTAACTTGGGGCATAAAATATGAACAATTCGTTTATAATATCAAAAATCTTTATTAAATGAACAACAACTACACGCAAAAGCTAAGTAAAAACAAAGACCAGTTACGTTAAACGCCCGTCCGGTGAACGGCACACAACCAACTAGTTTTTCTCTGAGGCGATCGGGCATCGGCCGACGGATGTCGTCCCCACTACCGCCCTCTGTCGGTGCATACATTTAATAATTTTGAGTGTTTTATAAGCAGTTTAAAATAGAAATTAGTCAAAATTATCATATAAAAACATGTATTATAGTGTATTCAAAATACCAGGTTAAATGAAACACGTGAAAGATAATAATGGTAAATTTCTTAAACTATTGTTCAAGTTACTAAACATTAACTTAATATTTGAGTGTTTTATAAATGTTTTATAATGATCATTTAAATATAGTAAAAATAAAATATATTTATAGCATGGGTAAATTTTAAGAATAAACAATACAAGCTAAAGGTGTTTACTATTATTTTATTCAGATATTTAACAAATCTCAATTGTTTCACAGGTATTAATTTAGTATCAATTATATTCAATAACCATTGCACGCACATTGCATAAATCCAATATTATTATCAGTATCTTCTAGTCCATTTTTAACATAGGATGTTGATACTTTCCTTGGTGGTAGAAATGTGAATTCGTGTCTCAGCGTGCCTTGATTGATCTGATATACTGCCATCTGAAAAAATGTAGTAAGTTAATAATGTATAACGGTTGGAGAATAACTTGAGAATACAGTGTTTTACAGGCAGTTCAAAGTATGAATTTGTAATATTAGTCAATATTATCATATAAAAAACATGTTTTATAGTGTTTATGAAGTATCAGCTTAAATGACAAATATGGATGTTAGTAATGGTAAATAAGAATCGTTTACTTAATCTAATTGTCTAGGTTTCATGACACTAACTTGATAATTGAGATTTTTATGAGCAGCTAAAAATATGAATTTGTAATATTCGTCAAAATTATGATATATAAGCACGTTTTATAGTGTTTATTATTAAGTATGAGCCTAAATGAAATATATGGAAGTTAATAATGGTAAATAAGAACCATTTACTTAATATAATGGTTAGGGTTTTGTGACACTAACTTTTTGTAACACTACTATTAATTGAATATCAATTACATTCAATACCCATTACACACACGTTGCATAAAACCATTAATATTAGCAGTACCTTCTATTCCATTTACAACGGAAGATGTTGTAACTTTCCCAAGTGATAGAAATGTGAATTCATGGTCTCAGCATGCCTCGAGTGATCTGCTGTACTGCCATCTAAAACACAAAGTAGTCAGTTATATATGTATAAAGGTTAAAGAAATAATTATAATGCTTAGCAACAAAAGAGATAGTACAAATCTACCAGAATGTTTTGTTCAGTTTTAATGTAAAACAAAATATAAGTAAAGAATACACTTGTACATTAACATAAAATTGCTGATTTTCAATATTAAAATAATAAGAGTTTGTAATACTTGTATACATTATACAATAAGAGTCATTGTCATAATCTAGTAGTCTAAACACTAACATGAGAATTGAGTGATTTATAAGCAGTTAAAAATATGACTCTGTAATATTTGTTAAAATTACCATGTAAAATCATGTTTTATTGTGTTTATGAAGTATCAGCTTAAATGTAATATTTGAATGTCAATTATTGAAAATTAGAATCATTTGCTTATAATCTAATGGTCAGGGTTTCATGACACTGACTTTTTGTTACACTACTATTAATTTAATATCAATTAAATTCAATACCCATTACACGCACGTTGCACAAAACCCTTATTATTAGCAGTATCGTCTAGTACATTTTCAACGTAGGATGTTGATATTTAGCATAGTGGTAGAAATGTGAATTCATGTCTCAGCATGTATTGAATGATCTGCTGTACTGCCATCTAAAAAAAAAAAATGGTCAGTTAAATATGTATAATGTTTGGAGGATAAAATGTCGCTACTAGACACCGTAAGGAGGACAACAATTTTTATATAACAACTAGTACGTGGACAACACTGAATAATTTTGAAATGGAAACAATCAAAACATAAACTAACAGACAAACTTCATTTTTTTACAAAATTATTGAAAACAATTGACAGTTGAAACTCAAATACAAATACGAATGTAAAACTGTAAATTGATATGAAATATAGGCATAATATATAAACAGACGATAAGAAATAATAATTATGATAAGCCATAAAAGATAGTACCTACTAATATACCAGAATGTTTTGTAGAATTTAAATGTACCTATTATAAGTGTGACTATTAATTGTACAACTGAAAATTTGCTCCTTTTCAATATTAAATAAGTGGGTATCGTTCCGGTGTATAGTAGAGATGGAGAGTAGGTCACTGGTCACTATAATGGATGTGTTAAATTTGAATGCAATGACGGGTAGCAATTTTTCTAGTTTAAAAAAAAAAATATGAGGATAGTAAGTAGTGCCCGTGCCCTTAAATCCGTGGTTGTGTAGCCTACACTGCTTAGGCAGTAAGGTCCGGGTCTAGGTATACTTGTTGAAAAAACATTTCTTTTTAATCAATTACTAACCAAAAGTAAATTATTAATATAAATTAATAAGATTTTCTTTATATGGCATACCGCCTAATGACGAATGTGAGAGATAAGCCCCCTACAAGTATTTCATTGGGAAAAATTATGAAAAATGATAAACGGTCCAAAAATTATTGGCCTTCCCCTTGTAGAAATATTTTAGCTACTTGCCTGCTCATTAGGTACACGGTACACCACCGTCTCATGTAGACACAAATTAATTTGTTTTATTACAGAATGACATGTTGTTATATACTCCTTCGGTTAAGGCCAAAAGGTATATATATGTTGTAAAAGAGTTCGTTCACTTACGGTTTGTATTCAAAACACTACACAAAATCTGTTTAACTTTAAGAATATATTTTATTAATTATTTTATTATAAGAATATTTAAATAACACAGTATCATACGAATCGGCTACTTATTCACGACTTACTTGCTTATTCTACGTTCTTGTCTTGGCGACGCAGTCGCTTGCAAAAAGAATACACATATTGCTTACACTACTATATTATTGTATAATATGCTTACTAATCTAAAGTGTTTGTGCAAGGGTTCCTAACAATGTCAAACATTTAAAATAGCCTAAAATAAGAAGGTATAAAATAAATAGTTAACGACAATAAAATTCATGTACGAAATACGAACAATACTATAATAGAGATTACATCGCGCGCAGACTGAGTAGGTTCCTATAGTTATTTCGTAAAAGCATGCACATAAGTGCTAGCTAGTACACGATGAAAATAAAAAAATCATTTTATAAACAACTAGCTAAAAACGATCAACTATTGAATACCTACCAATAAAATCGTATTATTGCAACATATAAGGTTACAGCCACTAAACATATATATTAATAGGTAGGTTTATGTATAATATTTCTAGGTCTTAAATGGTCAATGTTTCTTTTTTTTAATTAATAATATATTTACGCATTTATATTTATTTGTGTGTGTGTGTGTGTGTGTGTGTACAAATGAGGGAATTATCGTTATTTTCTTGTGAAGACTAAGAATGATAGTATAAACTTATATCCCAATTCCACCCCAGAACCAATTCTAAACTACGCCACCGGGAATATGGTTTTATTAAATACAATTACACACGCCAAGAAATAGCTGTTTACGAAGAAAATCTATTGGACATGGACAATGTGATAAAATTAGCTGATGGTAGACTACAGTTGACACTGAGGTCTGAGAGAAGCAGCTAGTAATTATTCGGTTGCGGGCCCTTGAAAGTACCAGCGTTGCTATTGCAAGACTGGTTATAATAATAAGCATTGTGCTTGCCGTGGGGCTGAACAATTATGTAATAGTAAATGTCATGGCAGTATAACTTGTAAAAATAAATAAAAAATAATAATGCATTTTTTCTCTTTTTAAAAATACAACCTACTTGAGATTCACTTGCATTTCTGATGATCTATAACAACAAATACCTGTGTATTTAATCATTAACGTGATTATCCGGTTTATAACGATAATCACTTGTGTATTTGGTAAATAACGTTAATAACATGTGAATAATGTTAATTTTCATTTAACATAATTTACCGTAACATATATATATATATAATTTTATTTAATTAGGTATTTGGGTATAAAGTATAAACCGTCTAAATAAATAAAATATAAATGTCGTTTGACTCGACTAATAATTGGCTTATTTGAAAATTAGAAATGTTTGAAATGTTGTATTCGTACAGTGTTGCCAAACTTGGCATATTTATTTGTACGTTTATTGTTTATACAGTCATCGGGCAGTTACATAATATCATTGTTATATCAAAATGGTGTGATTCACGTCTTATTCACTATAAATATTATCAAAAATATAAACAAGAAATTTATGAGGCACTTTTTATATTTTTAAAAGTTGATCAAACACATAAAATTCCCGTTTGTTTTTGTATACAAGTATCTTATACTTATTTTTTCTTCAATAATTCTCAGCCGAATCATAAAATAACAAAAATGACTTCTGCTCTTAACTTGGAACACTATCTGAACAGTAAGTTTTTTTTTGTTGTTGCAATTAAACGATGTACTATCAAAGTTATATTTTAGATTTAGAGAATCTTCCTGTTGAGTTACAACGAAACTTCACTCTGATGCGAGATCTTGACTCCAGAGTTCAAGAATTAATGCGCAACGTTGACAAACTGACAGACGATTATATGTCAAATTCCAAGGGATACACAGCAGATAAAAAACGCGAAATGATGACCAGCATACAATGTCAGTTTGACAAAGCGAAAGAATATAGCGATGATAAAGTTCAATTGTCTATACAAACTTATGAAATGGTATGTTGATTTTGAATTATTAACATTACCGTAAAAATGTTCTATTCCATTGTATCTTACAGGTAGATAAACATATTAGAGAATTTGATTCAGATTTAGCACGCTTTGAAGCTGAAATTCAAGACAGAGTCATTAGTGCTACAAGAAATATAGAAGAAAATTCACAAAAACGTAGGTGTTCTGCATTATTTCATATTATTATTCCAATAATGTATTTGGTCATTTCTTTATGTGTATTGCTTCCAGGAGAATGTAAAAAGATGAAAGACAAAGAAATTAAAAAGAAGAGTGCATCGAGTGAAGAAGAAACAGCTCCAATAAAAACATCTAAAAAGAAACAACTGAAAAAAGGTTTGTATACAACAAAATTTTAGTCATATTTAAGTTGATTTCTTTATATAATAATTACCAACATTTTTCAGGAGTTACAAAAACAACAAGTGCAGCACCTAGTAAAACACCTTTAATTAATGTTGTCACTAATCCAACAAACCCTACAAATAGTGTAACCAGCGTTACAGTAGAAACTAGTTCCCTTACTGGTGCATTAGTTGGTGCCGGAGGTGCACACTCGGCTGAAGTATTAGATATGCCCGTTGATCCAAATGAGCCAACGTATTGTTTATGCAACCAAGTTTCTTATGGAGAAATGATTGGCTGTGATAATCCTGATGTAAGAACTTTAATTTTAATTTATTAATTATTTATGTATTTATCTTTTTTATTTTATAAAACAATTTATTAAATACCTACTTAAACCATTGAAAAAATAATAACAATCTTAATTTTTATTGTAAATATTGTTTCAATTTTTTATCATATTTAATTAATTGTGTACTTTTATTATTTTAGTGTCCTATTGAATGGTTCCACTTTGCATGTGTCAAATTAACTACCAAGCCTAAAGGAAAATGGTTCTGTCCTAAATGTATAACAGACAGGAAGAAAAAATAACACATATTAAAAATGATATAATTTTTTTTTATTTTATTTATACATACATATAATGTATAATGTTATGTTCATTTTCTTACGGTATAAGAACAAATTATTGTAATTTGTAATATTTTCATGAATTGAAAACATAATAAGAATAAAATTTAATTTCAATATAAAATTGGTGTTGTTAATATATATATATATATTTTATTCAAAACTGAAAACAAACTCCAATGTTCAAATGTATTATATTAATAATTACATCAGTCTTTTTATGTTGAAAAATGTATTCATGGAATTAAAGACAAATTTCTAACACAACATTTAGATGGCATCACTGACCAGTTATATTTGTAGGAAGCCATATTTTTTAACTCTCTATCACATAGTTTTCCAGTCTGAATAATGTTTGACCAGTGCAGTCTCATCATTTCAGGACTACGTTTATGTGTTAATAAATAATCATTTTGACATCATTGTGTGTCTAATCACCGGTCATGTTTTCTAGTAATATTTAATGGACTTACCAAAGCGCCAACCGAAACATCTTCTTTTTTAAGGATAGTTAATCAATCATTTTAATAAAACCGTTATAATTAGTTAGCTATTACCATTGATTATAGATAATCAATGCTATTACATAAAAAATTTGCTAAACTTAATATCAATATTTTCTCTTATTACTTTATATTATGCTACTATGATCAACTTACCTTAAGTAATCGCGATTCTTCAATATTTAGAAGTTAAGATCTTTGGATAAAACATAGCCTCCTCCCAAAGCATACAGTAAATATCTATCACATGCAATCCAATCAGTTTATTTAAATTAACCTCTTATTTTTAATATTTGCATTACCATCAAAATATCCCCAGTAGAACCTTTTTTTAGGCTTATGTTCTACCTCATTGACAATTAATAACACATTGTCAAAAAGAATCACCATCACATTTTAACAGATAATCAAAGTTTATATTATGATATATTCACCAGAAAATGATGCTATTAATTTATGAGTGAGAAGTTTATACTCATTCTTTTCAATAAGTCTTCATGAACTAGCTTTTCAACATTTATAGATTTGTCTTTTGATACAAAAAAAAGTATTTTAAAGTCTCCTTTTGTTTGAGCCCGTGTTTCACATATAGCATCTTTACGATAAATATTTTTTTACCGCAGATATGACAAGTAAAAGCAACTTAATTCTAAAATACATTTAGAGAAATGTTTTTAAAAAGAACAACATTAATATGTATCCTAGAATGAATGAAAAACTTGCCTGGAAATAGTATGTAAGGCGTTTTTTATGCAGTAACATTTGTTTCTAAGTAATGCCCACTTAAAATATTTAACTAAAATCAAAAAATATTCAAAATAATAAATAACAAAACATTAAAAAAAATAAAAATAAAGTGTTTCATAATATTGAGGTGTTTGACATAAAAATTAAGGGACCAAAAATAATTAATTAAAAGTATGTAACAGTAATTAACAAATTATGAGCAATGAGCATTGAGCACTGTGAAAAGTGTGAAATGAATATTAAATGGATGGAAAAATTTAAATCTATTCTACCATCATAATAGGTAGTAGGTACTATCTTAATGTAATATCTACAAATGTCGAATAATTCCTTGTTTATCTACACTTGAATGCACATTATGCTCGAAAAATGTCAAAATGTATTTATCACTGTTGTGATAACAAACAGTCTTCTTTAGTATAATTGTATTTTTTTGTTTAAACATTGAAACGCAAAAACTTTTTCTAGTAGAAAATATGTTCCCATCTTCGTCAAACAACCTAAAAAGAGGTATTGTTCAATATAGTATGACATTACTATTCTTCAAAAATAATTCTGTGTTTGAACATAATAATATGAAATTATAATTGAATAAATCATCGTAACACATCTATTGAAACTTGACAATTTAAATTAAATCACTTTGGGTTATGGTTAAAGTAAAACCTATTAATGAAATAAATGTAGTAAATAATATTAAAAGATTTTTATAGCTAAGGCAAGTATTATGAATTAACATTACAAGCTAACGGTGTTTCCCAAACCTTTATTCAGACTTTTAACAAATTTTCAATTGTTACACTACTATTAATTTACTATCAATTACATTCAATAATCATTTAACGTACATTGCATAAAACCTATATAATTATCAGTATCTTCCAATTAATTTTCAATGTAAGATGATGATACTTTCCCAAGTGGTATGAATGCGAAGTCATGTCTCAGCAAGCCTTGAGTGATCTGCTGTACTGCCATCTAAAAAAAAGTAGTCGATTAAATAAATATAATAGTTGGAGAAACAATAATTATGATAAATAATAAAAGAAAGTACAAATCTACCAGATGTTTTTTTTCAATATGAAATACATTTGAATTTTTAATATTTGTCTAAATTATCATATAAAAACACGTTTTATATTGTTTATGAAATATAAGCTTAAGTGAAATTAATGAAAGTTAATAATAATAAATTAGAATTTCTTGCTTAATCTAATGGTCTTAGTATGATGACACTAACATGAGAATTGAGTGATTTATAAGCAGTTAAAAATATGGATTTGTAATATTTGACTAAATTATCATATAAAAACACGTTTTATAATGTTTATGAAGTATAATCTTAAGTGAAATAATGAAAGATAATAATAATAAATTAGAATTTCTTGCTTAATCTAATGGTCTGAGCTTGAAAACATTAACATGAGAATTAAGTGTTCTATAAGGAGTTAAAAATATGAATTTTTAATATTTGTCTAAATTATCATATAAAAACACGTATTAAGGTGTTTATGAAGTATAAGCTTAAGTGAAATTAATGAAAGTTAATAATAATAAATTATAATTTCTTGCTTAATCTAATGGTCTTAGTATGATGACACTAACATGAGAATTGAGTGATTAATAAGCAGTTAAAAATATGAATTTGTAATTTTTGTCTAAATTATCATATAAAAACACGTATTAAAGTGTTATTAAGTATAAGCTTTAATTAAATAAGTGAATGTAAAAAATAGAAAATTAGAATTTCTTGCTTAATCTAATGGTCTGAGCTTGAAAACATTAACATGAGAATTAAGTGTTCTATAAGGAGTTAAAAATATGAATTTTTAATATTTGTCTAAATTATCATATAAAAACACGTATTAAGGTGTTTATGAAGTATAAGCTTAAGTGAAATTAATGAAAGTTAATAATAATAAATTAGAATTTCTTGCTTAATCTAATGGTCTTAGTATGATGACACTTACTTGAGAATTGAGTGATTTATAAGCAGTGAAAAATATGAATTTGTAATATTTGAATAAATTATCTTATAAAAACATGTTTTATAGTGTTTATGAAGTATAAGGTTAAATGATATTAATGAAAATTAATAATAGAAAATTTGTATAATTTTCTTAATCTAATGGTCAGAGTTTCTTGGCACTAACTTTTTGTTACACTAATGTTAATTTACTATCAATTACATTCGATAACCATTAAACGTACATTGCATAAAACCATTAATATTATCAGTATTTTCTAGTCCATTTTCCACGTAGTACATTGATACTCTCCGAAGTGGTAGAAATGTGAATTCATGTCTCAGCATGCATCGAGTGTTCTTTATACTGTCATCTGAAAAAATTTAGTAAGTTAAATTTGTAAAATAATTGGAGGATAAAATGTCACTACTACACACCATAAGGTGAACGAAAATCTTTTTATGACAACTACTGTGTGGGAAACACTGAATAATTTAGAATTTAAAACAATCAAACAAAAACTAAAAGACAAACTACACTCATAATAGAAAATATTTGAATAAATTTTACAGTTGAAACATAAATACTAATAAAAATGTATAAATGCAAAAAGATATGAAATATAATCATTAAACAGATGATAAGACACATTAATTATGATAAGCAATCAAAGATATTAAAAATCTACCAGATGTTTTGTTGAATTTGAATGTAAAATAATTTTATCATATAAATACAATCATAGGATAATATAAAATTGACTGTTTGCAATATCATATGACATTACTATTCTTCATAAATAATTCTGATTTGAACATAATAATATGAAATTATAATTGAATAAATCATCGTAACACATCTACTGAAACTTGACAATTTAAATTAAATCACTTTGGGTTATGGTTAAAGTAAAACCAATTAAACGTAGTAAATAATATTAAAAGATTTTTATAGCTAAGGCAAGTATTATGAATTAACATTACAAGCTAACGGTGTTTCCCAAACCTTTATTCAGACTTTTAACAAATTTTCAATTGTTACACTACTATTAATTTACTATCAATTACATTCAATAATCATTTAACGTACATTGCATAAAACCTATATAATTATCAGTATCTTCCAGTTAATTTTCAATGTAAGATGATGATACTTTCCCGAATGGTATGAATGCGAAGTCATGTCTCAGCAAGCCTTGAGTGATCTGCTGTACTGCCATCTAAAAAAAAGTAGTCGATTAAATAAATATAATAGTTGGAGAAACAATAATTATGATAAATAATAAAAGAAAGTACAAATCTACCAGATGTTTTTTTTCAATATGAAATACATTTGAATTTTTAATATTTGTCTAAATTATCATATAAAAACACGTTTTATATTGTTTATGAAATATAAGCTTAAGTGAAATTAATGAAAGTTAATAATAATAAATTAGAATTTCTTGCTTAATCTAATGGTCTTAGTATGATGACACTAACATGAGAATTGAGTGATTTATAAGCAGTTAAAAATATGGATTTGTAATATTTGACTAAATTATCATATAAAAACACGTTTTATAATGTTTATGAAGTATAATCTTAATGAAATAATGAAAGATAATAATAATAAATTAGAATTTCTTGCTTAATCTAATGGTCTGAGCTTGAAAACATTAACATGAGAATTAAGTGTTCTATAAGGAGTTAAAAATATGAATTTTTAATATTTGTCTAAATTATCATATAAAAACACGTATTAAAGTGTTATTAAGTATAAGCTTTAATTAAATAAGTGAATGTAAAAAATAGAAAATTAGAATTTCTTGCTTAATCTAATGGTCTGAGCTTGAAAACATTAACATGAGAATTAAGTGTTCTATAAGGAGTTAAAAATATGAATTTTTAATATTTGTCTAAATTATCATATAAAAACTTGTGTTAAAGTGTTTATGAAGTATAAGCTTAAGTGAAATTAATGAAAGTTAATAATAATAAATTATAATTTCTATCAATTACATTCAATAATCATTTAACGTACATTGCATAAAACCTATATAATTATCAGTATCTTCCAGTTAATTTTCAATGTAAGATGATGATACTTTCCCAAGTGGTATGAATGCGAAGTCATGTCTCAGCAAGCCTTGAGTGATCTGCTGTACTGCCATCTAAAAAAAAGTAGTCGATTAAATAAATATAATAGTTGGAGAAACAATAATTATGATAAATAATAAAAGAAAGTACAAATCTACCAGATGTTTTTTTTCAATATGAAATACATTTGAATTTTTAATATTTGTCTAAATTATCATATAAAAACACGTATTAAGGTGTTTATGAAGTATAAGCTTAAGTGAAATTAATGAAAGTTAATAATAATAAATTAGAATTTCTTGCTTAATCTAATGGTCTTAGTATGATGACACTAACATGAGAATTGAGTGATTAATAAGCAGTTAAAAATATGAATTTGTAGGTTTTGTCTAAATTATCATATAAAAACATGTTTTATAGTGTATGTGAAGTAAAAGCTTAAATTAAATAATTGAAAGTTAATAATAGAAAATTAGAAATCTTTTATGAATCTAATGGTCAGAGTTTGATGACACTAACATGAGAATTAAGTGTTCTATAAGGAGTTAAAAATATGAATTTTTAATATTTGTCTAAATTATCATATAAAAACACGTATTAAGGTGTTTATGAAGTATAAGCTTAAGTGAAATTAATGAAAGTTAATAATAATAAATTATAATTTCTTGCTTAATCTGATGGTCTGAGCTTGAAAACATTAACATGAGAATTGAGTGTTCTATAAGGAGTTAAAAATATGAATTTTTAATATTTGTCTAAATTATCATATAAAAACACGTATTAAGGTGTTTATGAAGTATAAGCTTAAGTGAAATTAATGAAAGTTAATAATAATAAATTAGAATTTCTTGCTTAATCTAATGGTCTTAGTATGATGACACTTACTTGAGAATTGAGTGATTTATAAGCAGTGAAAAATATGAATTTGTAATATTTGAATAAATTATCTTATAAAAACATGTTTTATAGTGTTTATGAAGTATAAGGTTAAATGATATTAATGAAAATTAATAATAGAAAATTTGTATAATTTTCTTAATCTAATGGTCAGAGTTTCTTGGCACTAACTTTTTGTTACACTAATGTTAATTTACTATCAATTACATTCGATAACCATTAAACGTACATTGCATAAAACCATTAATATTATCAGTATTTTCTAGTCCATTTTCCACGTAGTACATTGATACTCTCCGAAGTGGTAGAAATGTGAATTCATGTCTCAGCATGCATCGAGTGTTCTTTATACTGTCATCTGAAAAAATTTAGTAAGTTAAATTTGTAAAATAATTGGAGGATAAAATGTCACTACTACACACCATAAGGTGAACGAAAATCTTTTTATGACAACTAGTGTGTGGGAAACACTGAATAATTTAGAATTTAAAACAATCAAACAAAAACTAAAAGACAAACTACACTCATAATAGAAAATATTTGAATAAATTTTACAGTTGAAACATAAATACTAATAAAAATGTATAAATGCAAAAAGATATGAAATATAATCATTAAACAGATGATAAGACACATTAATTATGATAAGCAATCAAAGACATTAAAAATCTACCAGATGTTTTGTTGAATTTGAATGTAAAATAATTTTATCATATAAATACAATCATAGGATAATATAAAATTGACTGTTTGCAATATCATATGACATTACTATTCTTCATAAATAATTCTGATTTGAACATAATAATATGAAATTATAATTGAATAAATCATCGTAACACATCTACTGAAACTTGACAATTTAAATTAAATCACTTTGGGTTATGGTTAAAGTAAAACCAATTAAACGTAGTAAATAATATTAAAAGATTTTTATAGCTAAGGCAAGTATTATGAATTAACATTACAAGCTAACGGTGTTTCCCAAACCTTTATTCAGACTTTTAACAAATTTTCAATTGTTACACTACTATTAATTTACTATCAATAACATTCAATAATCATTTAACGTACATTGCATAAAACCTATATAATTATCAGTATCTTCCAGTTAATTTTCAATGTAAGATGATGATACTTTCCCAAGTGGTATGAATGCGAAGTCATGTCTCAGCAAGCCTTGAGTGATCTGCTGTACTGCCATCTAAAAAAAAGTAGTCGATTAAATAAATATAATAGTTGGAGAAACAATAATTATGATAAATAATAAAAGAAAGTACAAATCTACCAGATGTTTTTTTTCAATATGAAATACATTTGAATTTTTAATATTTGTCTAAATTATCATATAAAAACACGTATTAAGGTGTTTATGAAGTATAAGCTTAAGTGAAATTAATGAAAGTTAATAATAATAAATTATAATTTCTTGCTTAATCTAATGGTATGAGCTTGAAAACATTAACATGAGAATTGAGTGTTCTATAAGGAGTTAAAGATATGAATTTTTAATATTTGTCTAAATTATCATATAAAAACACGTATTAAAGTGTTATTAAGTATAAGCTTTAATTAAATAAGTGAATGTAAAAAATAGAAAATTAGAATTTCTTGCTTAATCTAATGGTCTGAGCTTGAAAACATTAACATGAGAATTAAGTGTTCTATAAGGAGTTAAAAATATGAATTTTTAATATTTGTCTAAATTATCATATAAAAACTTGTATTAAGGTGTTTATGAAGTATAAGCTTAAGTGAAATTAATGAAAGTTAATAATAATTAATTATAATTTCTTGCTTAATCTGATGGTCTGAGCTTGAAAACATTAACATGAGAATTGAGTGTTCTATAAGGAGTTAAAAATATGAATTTTTAATATTTGTCTAAATTATCATATAAAAACACGTATTAAGGTGTTTATGAAGTATAAGCTTAAGTGAAATTAATGAAAGTTAATAATAATAAATTAGAATTTCTTGCTTAATCTAATGGTCTTAGTATGATGACACTTACTTGAGAATTGAGTGATTTATAAGCAGTGAAAAATATGAATTTGTAATATTTGAATAAATTATCTTATAAAAACATGTTTTATAGTGTTTATGAAGTATAAGGTTAAATGATATTAATGAAAATTAATAATAGAAAATTTGTATAATTTTCTTAATCTAATGGTCAGAGTTTCTTGGCACTAACTTTTTGTTACACTAATGTTAATTTACTATCAATTACATTCGATAACCATTAAACGTACATTGCATAAAACCATTAATATTATCAGTATTTTCTAGTCCATTTTCCACGTAGGACATTGATACTTTCCGAAGTGGTAGAAATGTGAATTCATGTCTCAGCATGCATCGAGTGTTCTTTATACTGTCATCTGAAAAAATTTAGTAAGTTAAATTTGTAAAATAATTGGAGGATAAAATGTCACTACTACACACCATAAGGTGAACGAAAATCTTTTTATGACAACTAGTGTGTGGGAAACACTGAATAATTTAGAATTTAAAACAATCAAACAAAAACTTAAAGACAAACTACACTCATAATAGAAAATATTTGAATAAATTTTACAGTTGAAACATAAATACAAATAAATATGTATAAATGCAAAAAGATATGAAATATTATCATTAAACAGATGATAAGACACATTAATTATGATAAGCAATCAAAGATATTAAAAATCTACCAGATGTTTTGTTGAATTTGAATGTAAAATAATTTTATCATATAAATACAATCATAGGATAATATAAAATTGACTGTTTGCAATATCATATGACATTACTATTCTTCATAAATAATTCTGATTTGAACATAATAATATGAAATTATAATTGAATAAATCATCGTAACACATCTACTGAAACTTGACAATTTAAATTAAATCACTTTGGGTTATGGTTAAAGTAAAACCAATTAAACGTAGTAAATAATATTAAAAGATTTTTATAGCTAAGGCAAGTATTATGAATTAACATTACAAGCTAACGGTGTTTCCCAAACCTTTATTCAGACTTTTAACAAATTTTCAATTGTTACACTACTATTAATTTACTATCAATTACATTCAATAATCATTTAACGTACATTGCATAAAACCTATATAATTATCAGTATCTTCCAGTTAATATTAAATCATTTTTAATTGTGTTTATGAAGTATCATCTTAAATGTAATATTTGAATGTCAATTATGGAAAATTAGAATCATTTGCTTATAATCTAATGGTCAGGGTTTCATGACACTGACTTTTTGTTACACTACTATTAATTTAATATCAATTAAATTTAATACCCATTACACTCACGTTGCACAAAACCATTATTATTAGCAGTATCGTCTAGTACATTTTCAACGTAGGATGTTGATATTTAGCATAGTGGTAGAAATGTGAATTCATGTCTCAGCATGTATTGATTGATCTGCTGTACTGCCATCTAAAAAAAAAATTGTAAGTTTAATATGTATAATGTTTGGAGGATAAAATGTCGCTACTAGACACCGTAAGGAGGACAACAATTTTTATATAACAACTAGTACGTGGACAACACTGAATAATTTTGAAATGGAAACAATCAAAACATAAACTAACAGACAAACTTCATTTTTTACAAAATTATTGAAAACAATTGACAGCTGAAACTCAAATACAAATACGAATGTAAAACTGTAAATTGATATGAAATATAGACATAATATATAAACAGACGATAAGAAATAATAATTATGATAAGCCATAAAAGATAGTACCTACTAATATACCAGAATGTTTTGTAGAATATAAATGTACCTATTAATTGTACAACTGAAAATTTGCTCCTTTTCAATATTAAATAAGTGGGTATCGTTCCGGTGTATAGTAGAGATGGAGAGTAGGTCACTGTTCACTATAATGGATGTGTTAAATTTGAATGCAACGACGGGTAGCATTGTATACGAAAAACGATTCTGAACGGAGATTATTTGTCAGTCAATGATAATTAGTTGGATATATTATATTATTACCTATATTTAAATTGTAATATATCGTTATTTTACGCGATTTCGTAAAAAATTATATTTCATACGCACATAAAATGTTTTCTATATTGACAATGGATTTTTTTTTTTTACGGTTACTTGAAGGAAAACTTATGGATAACCTAGTATTGGATTTTTGAACCTTAAGTATAAATCATAAAGATTTTACGAATTTTCAACTTCAAAATTCTTTGCAAATTTTCGTGATTTTGATATATTTTCTAAACATTTGAACTTTAAATGCTTATAAACAAAAATTGTGACTAACGATTTTTGATTTATTTTTTACCACGATAAGTGTCAATTGTCTATAAGTAGCTTAAAAAATGTCGAAATATTTTGAAAATTTAATCGCAAATCGATAACGCTAATATAAACGTTTGTTGAAAATTTCAAGTATTTACAATGATTCGTTTTTGCATTATTACTACTCCAAAAAGTGACGACGGACACAAAAATAATACAAACATCATTGTGAAATCATTACATTCATCAGTCCGTTCAAAATCTAAAAATATTAATTTGTATTATTCGTCAAAATTAACTTATAAAATCATATTTTATAGTTTTTAAGAAGTAAAAATATCAGGTTAAATGAAACGTGTGCAAGTTAAAAATGATAAATTAGAATCATTTTCTTAATCGAGTAGTCAAGGATCAAGACACTTACTTGTGTTAACTTGGGGCATAAAATATGAACAATTCGTTTATAATATCAAAAATCTTTATTAAATGAACAACAACTACACGCAAAAGCTAAGTAAAAACAAAGACCAGTTACGTTAAACGCCCGTCCGGTGAACGGCACACAACCAACTAGTTTTTCTCTGAGGCGATCGGGCATCGGCCGACGGATGTCGTCCCCACTACCGCCCTCTGTCGGTGCATACATTTAATAATTTTGAGTGTTTTATAAGCAGTTTAAAATAGAAATTAGTCAAAATTATCATATAAAAACGTGTATTATAGTGTATTCAAAATACCAGGTTAAATGAAACACGTGAAAGATAATAATGGTAAATTTCTTAAACTATTGTTCAAGTTACTAAACATTAACTTAATATTTGAGTGTTTTATAAATGTTTTATAATGATCATTTAAATATAGTAAAAATAAAATATATTTATAGCATAGGTAAATTTTAAGAATAAACAATACAAGCTAAAGGTGTTTACTATTATTTTATTCAGATATTTAACAAATCTCAATTGTTTCACAGGTATTAATTTAGTATCAATTATATTCAATAACCATTGCACGCACATTGCATAAATCCAATATTATTATCAGTATCTTCTAGTCCATTTTCAACATAGGATGTTGATACTTTCCTTGGTGGTAGAAATGTGAATTCGTGTCTCAGCGTGCCTTGATTGATCTGATATACTGCCATCTGAAAAAATGTAGTAAGTTAATAATGTATAACGGTTGGAGAATAACTTGAGAATACAGTGTTTTACAGGCAGTTCAAAGTATGAATTTGTAATATTAGTCAATATTATCATATAAAAAACATGTTTTATAGTGTTTATGAAGTATCAGCTTAAATGACAAATATGGATGTTAGTAATGGTAAATAAGAATCGTTTACTTAATCTAATTGTCTAGGTTTCATGACACTAACTTGATAATTGAGATTTTTATGAGCAGCTAAAAATATGAATTTGTAATATTCGTCAAAATTATGATATATAAGCACGTTTTATAGTGTTTATTATTAAGTATGAGCCTAAATGAAATATATGGAAGTTAATAATGGTAAATAAGAACCATTTACTTAATATAATGGTTAGGGTTTTGTGACACTAACTTTTTGTAACACTACTATTAATTGAATATCAATTACATTCAATACCCATTACACACACGTTGCATAAAACCATTAATATTAGCAGTACCTTCTATTCCATTTACAACGGAAGATGTTGTAACTTTCCCAAGTGATAGAAATGTGAATTCATGGTCTCAGCATGCCTCGAGTGATCTGCTGTACTGCCATCTAAAACACAAAGTAGTCAGTTATATATGTATAAAGGTTAAAGAAATAATTATAATGCTTAGCAACAAAAGAGATAGTACAAATCTACCAGAATGTTTTGTTCAGTTTTAATGTAAAACAAAACATAAGTAAAGAATACACTTGTACATTAACATAAAATTGCTGATTTTCAATATTAAAATAATAAGAGTTTGTAATACTTGTATACATTATACAATAAGAGTCATTGTCATAATCTAGTAGTCTAAACACTAACATGAGAATTGAGTGATTTATAAGCAGTTAAAAATATGACTCTGTAATATTTGTTAAAATTACCATGTAAAATCATGTTTTATTGTGTTTATGAAGTATCAGCTTAAATGTAATATTTGAATGTCAATTATTGAAAATTAGAATCATTTGCTTATAATCTAATGGTCAGGGTTTCATGACACTGACTTTTTGTTACACTACTATTAATTTAATATCAATTAAATTCAATACCCATTACACGCACGTTGCACAAAACCCTTATTATTAGCAGTATCGTCTAGTACATTTTCAACGTAGGATGTTGATATTTTGCATAGTGATAGAAATGTGAATTCATGTCTCAGCATGTATTGAGTGATCTGCTGTACTGCCATCTAAAAATAAAAAATGGTCAGTTAAATATGTATAGTGTTTGGAGAATAACTTGAGAATACAGTGTTTTACAAGCAGTTCAAAGTATGACTTTGTAATATTCTTTAAAATTATAATATCAAAATTATGATATTAAATCATTTTTAATTGTGTTTATGAAGTATCATCTTAAATGTAATATTTGAATGTCAATTATGGAAAATTAGAATCATTTGCTTATAATCTAATGGTCAGGGTTTCATGACACTGACTTTTTGTTACACTACTATTAATTTAATATCAATTAAATTTAATACCCATTACACTCACGTTGCACAAAACCATTATTATTAGCAGTATCGTCTAGTACATTTTCAACGTAGGATGTTGATATTTAGCATAGTGGTAGAAATGTGAATTCATGTCTCAGCATGTATTGATTGATCTGCTGTACTGCCATCTAAAAAAAAAATTGTAAGTTTAATATGTATAATGTTTGGAGGATAAAATGTCGCTACTAGACACCGTAAGGAGGACAACAATTTTTATATAACAACTAGTACGTGGACAACACTGAATAATTTTGAAATGGAAACAATCAAAACATAAACTAACAGACAAACTTCATTTTTTACAAAATTATTGAAAACAATTGACAGCTGAAACTCAAATACAAATACGAATGTAAAACTGTAAATTGATATGAAATATAGACATAATATATAAACAGACGATAAGAAATAATAATTATGATAAGCCATAAAAGATAGTACCTACTAATATACCAGAATGTTTTGTAGAATATAAATGTACCTATTAATTGTACAACTGAAAATTTGCTCCTTTTCAATATTAAATAAGTGGGTATCGTTCCGGTGTATAGTAGAGATGGAGAGTAGGTCACTGTTCACTATAATGGATGTGTTAAATTTGAATGCAACGACGGGTAGCATTGTATACGAAAAACGATTCTGAACGGAGATGATTTGTCAGTCAATGATAATTAGTTGGATATATTATATTATTACCTATATTTAAATTGTAATATATCGTTATTTTACGCGATTTCGTAAAAAATTATATTTCATACGCACATAAAATGTTTTCTATATTGACAATGGATTTTTTTTTTTTACGGTTACTTGAAGGAAAACTTATGGATAACCTAGTATTGGATTTTTGAACCTTAAGTATAAATCATAAAGATTTTACGAATTTTCAACTTCAAAATTCTTTGCAAATTTTCGTGATTTTGATATATTTTTCTAAACATTTGAACTTTAAATGCTTATAAACAAAAATTGTGACTAACGATTTTTGATTTATTTTTTACCACGATAAGTTTCAATTGTCTATAAGTAGCTTAAAAAATGTCGAAATATTTTGAAAATTTAATCGCAAATCGATAACGCTAATATAAACGTTTGTTGAAAATTTCAAGTATTTACAATGATTCGTTTTTGACTTACGGCAAAATCAAAAAATCGATTTTGTCTTTTCAAAGAGGGGCTGAAGTCAAAAACGAAGCATTATTACTACTCCAAAAAGTGAGGACGGACACAAAAATAATACAAACATCATTGTGAAATCATTACATTCATCACTCCGTTCAAAATCTAAAAATATTAATTTGTATTATTCGTCAAAATTAACTTATAAAATCATATTTTATAGTTTTTAAGAAGTAAAAATATCAGGTTAAATGAAACGTGTGCAAGTTAAAAATGATAAATTAGAATCATTTTCTTAATCGAGTAGTCAAGGATCAAGACACTTACTTGTGTTAACTTGGGGCATAAAATATGAACAATTCGTTTATAATATCAAAAATGACATGTTGTTATATACTCTTTCGGTTAAGGCCAAAAGGTATATATATGTTGTAAAAGAGTTCGTTCACTTACGGTTTGTATTCAAAACACTACACAAAATCTGTTTAACTTTAAGAAAATATTTTATTAATTATTTTATTATAAGAATATTTAAATAACACAGTATCATACGAATCGGCTACTTATTCACGACTTACTTGCTTATTCTACGTTTTTTGTCTTGGCGACGCAGTCGCTTGCAAAAAGAATACACATATTGCTTACACTACTATATTATTGTATAATATGCTTACTAATCTAAAGTGTGTGTGCAAGGGTTCCTAACAATGTCAAACATTTAAAATAGCCTAAAATAAGTAGGTATAAAATAAATAGTTAACGACAATAAAATTCATGTACGAAATACGAATAATACTATAATAGAGATTACATCGCGCGCAGACTGAGTAGGTTCCTATAGTTATTTCGTAAATGCATGCACATAAGTGCTAGCTAGTACACGATGAAAATAAAAAAATCATTTTATAAACAACTAGCTAAAAACGATCAACTATTGAATACCTACCAATAAAATCGTATTTTTGCAACATATAAGGTTACAGCCACTAAACATATATATTAATAGGTAGGTTTATTTATAATATTTCTAGGTCTTAAATGGTCAATGTTTCTTTTTTTTAATTAATAATATATTTACGCATTTATATTTATTTGTGTGTGTGTGTGTGTGTGTGTGTACGAATGAGGGAATTATCGTTATTTTCTTGTGAAGACTAAGAATGATAGTATAAACTTATATCCCAATTCCACCCCAGAACCAATTCTAAACTACGCCACCGGGAATATGGTTTTATTAAATACAATTACACACGCCAAGAAATAGCTGTTTACGAAGAAAATCTATTGGACATGGACAATGTGATAAAATTAGCTGATGGTAGACTACAGTTGACACTGAGGTCTGAGAGAAGCAGCTAGTAATTATTCGGTTGCGGGCCCTTGAAAGTACCAGCGTTGCTATTGCAAGACTGGTTATAATAATAAGCATTGTGCTTGCCGTGGGGCTGAACAATTATGTAATAGTAAATGTCATGGCAGTATAACTTGTAAAAATAAATAAAAAATAATAATGCATTTTTTCTCTTTTTAAAAATACAACCTACTTGAGATTCACTTGCATATCTGATGATCTATAACAACAAATACCTGTGTATTTAATCATTAACGTGATTATCCGGTTTATAACGATAATCACTTGTGTATTTGGTAAATAACGTTAATAACATGTGAATAATGTTAATTTTCATTTAACATAATTTACCGTAACATATATATATATAATATTATTTAATTAGGTGTTTGGGTATAAAGTATAAACCGTCTAAATAAATAAAATATAAATGTCGTTTGACTCGACTAATAATTGGCTTATTTGAAAATTAGAAATGTTTGAAATGTTGTATTCGTACAGTGTTGCCAAACTTGGCATATTTATTTGTACGTTTATTGTTTATACGGTCATCGGGCAGTTACATAATATCATTGTTATATCAAAATGGTGTGATTCACGTCTTATTCACTAAAAATATTATCAAAAATATAAACAGAAGAAATTTATATTTTATAAGGCACTTTCTGTAAAAGTTGATCAAACACATAAAATTCCCGTTTGTTTTAGTATACAAGTATACAAGTATAAGTATACTTATACTTATTTTTTCTTCAATAATTCTCAGCCGAATCATAAAATAACAAAAATGACTTCTGCTCTTAACTTGGAACACTATCTGAACAGTAAGTTTTTTTTTGTTGTTGCAATTAAACGATGTACTATCAAAGTTATATTTTAGATTTAGAGAATCTTCCTGTTGAGTTACAACGAAACTTCACTCTGATGCGAGATCTTGACTCCAGAGTTCAAGAATTAATGCGCAACGTTGACAAACTGACAGACGATTATATGTCAAATTCCAAGGGATACACAGCAGATAAAAAACGCGAAATGATGACCAGCATACAATGTCAGTTTGACAAAGCGAAAGAATATAGCGATGATAAAGTTCAATTGTCTATACAAACTTATGAAATGGTATGTTGATTTTGAATTATTAACATTACCGTAAAAATGTTCTATTCCATTGTATCTTACAGGTAGATAAACATATTAGAGAATTTGATTCAGATTTAGCACGCTTTGAAGCTGAAATTCAAGACAGAGTCATTAGTGCTACAAGAAATATAGAAGAAAATTCACAAAAACGTAGGTGTTCTGCATTATTTCATATTATTATTCCAATAATGTATTTGGTCATTTCTTTATGTGTATTGCTTCCAGGAGAATGTAAAAAGATGAAAGACAAAGAAATTAAAAAGAAGAGTGCATCGAGTGAAGAAGAAACAGCTCCAATAAAAACATCTAAAAAGAAACAACTGAAAAAAGGTTTGTATACAACAAAATTTTAGTCATATTTAAGTTGATTTCTTTATATAATAATTACCAACATTTTTCAGGAGTTACAAAAACAACAAGTGCAGCACCTAGTAAAACACCTTTAATTAATGTTGTCACTAATCCAACAAACCCTACAAATAGTGTATCCAGCGTTACAGTAGAAACTAGTTCCCTTACTGGTGCATTAGTTGGTGCCGGAGGTGCACACTCGGCTGAAGTATTAGATATGCCCGTTGATCCAAATGAGCCAACGTATTGTTTATGCAACCAAGTTTCTTATGGTGAAATGATTGGCTGTGATAATCCTGATGTAAGAACTTTAATTTTAATTTATTAATTATTTATGTATTTATCTTTTTTATTTTATAAAACAATTTATTAAATACCTACTTAAACCATTGAAAAAATAATAACAATCTTAATTTTTATTGTAAATATTGTTTCAATTTTTTATCATATTTTATTAATTGTGTACTTTTATTATTTTAGTGTCCTATTGAATGGTTCCACTTTGCATGTGTCAAATTAACTACCAAGCCTAAAGGAAAATGGTTCTGTCCTAAATGTATAACAGACAGGAAGAAAAAATAACACATATTAAAAATGATATAAGTTTTTTTTATTTTATTTATACATACATATAATGTATAATGTTATGTTCATTTTCTTACGGTATAAGAACAAATTATTGTAATTTGTAATATTTTCATGAATTGAAAACATAATAAGAATAAAATTTAATTTCAATATAAAATTGGTGTTGTTAATATATATATATATATATATTTTATTCAAAACTGAAAACAAACTCCAATGTTCAAATGTATTATATTAATAATTACATCAGTCTTTTTATGTTGAAAAATGTATTCATGGAATTAAAGACAAATTTCTAACACAACATTTAGATGGCATCACTGACCAGTTATATTTGTAGGAAGCCATATTTTTTAACTCTCTATCACATAGTTCTCCAGTCTGAATAATGTTTGACCAGTGCAGTCTCATCATTTCAGGACTATGTTTATGTGTTAATAAATAATCATTTTGACATCATTGTGTGTCTAATCACCGGTCATGTTTTCTAGTAATATTTAATGGACTTACCAAAGCGCCAACCGAAACACCTTCTCTTTTTAGGATAGTTAATCAATCATTTTAATAAAACCATTATAATTGGTTAGCTATTACATAATGAATTTGCTAAACTTAATATCAATATTTTCTCTTATTACTTTATATTATGCTACTATGATCAACTTACCTTAAGTAATCGCGATTCTTCAATATTTAGAAGTTAAGATCTTTGGATAAAACATAGCCTCCTCCCAAAGCATACAGTAAATATCTATCACATGCAATCCAATCAGTTTATTTAAATTAACCTCTTATTTTTAATATTTGCATTACCATCAAAATATCCCCAGTAGAACCTTTTTTTAGGCTTATGTTCTACCTCATTGACAATTAATAACACATTGTCAAAAAGAATCACCATCACATTTTAACAGATAATCAAAGTTTATATTATGATATATTCACCAGAAAATGATGCTATTAATTTATGAGTGAGAAGTTTATACTCATTCTTTTCAATAAGTCTTCATGAACTAGCTTTTCAACATTTATAGATTTGTCTTTTGATACAAAAAAAAGTATTTTAAAGTCTCCTTTTGTTTGAGCCCGTGTTTCACATATAGCATCTTTACGATAAATATTTTTTTACCGCAGATATGACAAGTAAAAGCAACTTAATTCTAAAATACATTTAGAGAAATGTTTTTAAAAAGAACAACATTAATATGTATCCTAGAATGAATGAAAAACTTGCCTGGAAATAGTATGTAAGGCGTTTTTTATGCAGTAACATTTGTTTCTAAGTAATGCCCACTTAAAATATTTAACTAAAATCAAAAAATATTCAAAATAATAAATAACAAAACATTAAAAAAAATAAAAATGAGGTGTTTCATAACATTGAGGTGTTTGACATAAAAATTAAGGGACCAAAAAAAATTAATTAAAAGTATGTAAGAGTAATTAACAAATTATGAGCTATGAGCATTGAGCACTGTGAAAAGTGTGAAATGAATATTAAATGGATGGAAAAATTTAAATCTATTCTACCATCATGATAGGTAGTAGGTACTATCTTAATGTAATATCTACAAATGTCGAATAATTCCTTGTTTATCTACACTTGAATGCACATTATGCTCGAAAAATGTCAAAATGTATTTATCACTGTTGTGATAACAAACAGTCTTCTTTAGTATAATTGTATTTTTTTGTTTAAACATTGAAACGCAAAAACTTTTTCTAGTAGAAAATATGTTCCCATCTTCGTCAAACAACCTAAAAAGAGGTATTGTTCAATATAGTATGACATTACTATTCTTCAAAAATAATTCTGTGTTTGAACATAATAATATGAAATTATAATTGAATAAATCATCGTAACACATCTATTGAAACTTGACAATTTAAATTAAATCACTTTGGGTTATGGTTAAAGTAAAACCTATTAATGAAATAAATGTAGTAAATAATATTAAAAGATTTATATAGCTAAGGCAAGTATTATGAATTAACAGTACAAGCTAATGGTTTTTCCCAAACCTTTATTCAGACTTTTAACAAATTTTCAATTGTTACACTACTATTAATTTACTATCAATTACATTCAATAATCATTTAACGTACATTGCATAAAACCTATATAATTATCAGTATTTTCCAGTTAATTTTCAATGTAAGATGATGATACTTTCCCAAGTGGTATGAATGCAAAGTCATGTCTCAGCAAGCCTTGAGTGATCAGCTGTACTGCCATCTAAAAAAAAGTAGTCGATTAAATAAGTATAATAGTTGGAGAAACAATAATTATGATAAATAATAAAAGAAAGTACAAATCTACCAGATGTTTTTTTTCAATATGAAATACATATGAATTTTTAATATTTGTCTAAATTATCATATAAAAACACGTTTTATATTGTTTATGAAGTATAAGCTTAAGTGAAATTAATGAAAGTTAATAATAATAAATTAGAATTTCTTGCTTAATCTAATGGTCTGAGCTTGAAAACATTAACATGAGAATTGAGTGTTCTATAAGCAGTTAAAAATATGAATTTGTAATATTTGACTAAATTATCTTATAAAATCACGTTTTAAGGTGTTATTAAGTATAAGCTTTAATTAAATAAGTGAATGTAAAAAATAGAAAATTAGAATTTCTTGCTTAATCTAATGGTCTTAGTATGATGACACTAACATGAGAATTGAGTGATTAATAAGCAGTTAAAAATATGAATTTGTAGGTTTTGTCTAAATTATCATATAAAAACATGTTTTATAGTGTATGTGAAGTAAAAGCTTAAATTAAATAATTGAAAGTTAATAATAGAAAATTAGAAATCTTTTATGAATCTAATGGTCAGAGTTTGATGACACTAACATGAGAATTAAGTGTTCTATAAGGAGTTAAAAATATGAATTTTTAATATTTGTCTAAATTATCATATAAAAACACGTATTAAGGTGTTTATGAAGTATAAGCTTAAGTGAAATTAATGAAAGTTAATAATAATAAATTATAATTTCTTGCGTAATCTAATGGTCTGAGCTTGAAAACATTAACATGAGAATTGAGTGTTCTATAAGGAGTAAAAAATATGAATTTTTAATATTTGTCTAAATTATCATATAAAAACACGTATTAAGGTGTTTATGAAGTATAAGCTAAAGTGAAATTAATAAATGTTAATAATAATTAATTATAATTTCTTGCTTAATCTAATGGTATGAGCTTGAAAACATTAACATGAGAATTGAGTGTTCTATAAGGAGTTAAAGATATGAATTTTTAATATTTGTCTAAATTATCATATAAAAACACGTATTAAAGTGTTATTAAGTATAAGCTTTAATTAAATAAGTGAATGTAAAAAATAGAAAATTAGAATTTCTTGCTTAATCTAATGGTCTTAGTATGATGACACTAACATGAGAATTGAGTGATTAATAAGCAGTTAAAAATATGAATTTGTAATTTTTGTCTAAATTATCATATAAAAACATGTTTTATAGTGTAACTGAAGTAAAAGCTTAAATTAAATAATTGAAAGTTAATAATAGAAAATTAGAAATCTTTTATGAATCTAATGGTCAGAGTTTGATGACACTAACATGAGAATTAAGTGTTCTATAAGGAGTTAAAAATATGAATTTTTAATATTTGTCTAAATTATCATATAAAAACACGTATTAAGGTGTTTATGAAGTATAAGCTTAAGTGAAATTAATGAAAGTTAATAATAATAAATTATAATTTCTTGCTTAATCTAATGGTCTGAGCTTGAAAACATTAACATGAGAATTGAGTGTTCTATAAGGAGTTAAAAATATGAATTTTTAATATTTGTCTAAATTATCATATAAAAGCACGTATTAAAGTGTTATGAAGTATAAGCTTTAATTAAATAAGTGAATGTAAAAAATAGAAAATTATAATTTCTTGCTTAATCTAATGGTCTGAGCTTGGAAACATTAACATGAGAATTAAGTGTTCTATAAGGAGTTAAAAATATGAATTTTTAATATTTGTCTAAATTATCATATAAAAACACGTATTAAGGTGTTTATGAAGTATAAGCTTTAATTAAATAAGTGAATGTAAAAAATAGAAAATTATAATTTCTTGCTTAATCTAATGGTCTGAGCTTGGAAACATTAACATGAGAATTAAGTGTTCTATAAGGAGTTAAAAATATGAATTTTTAATATTTGTCTAAATTATCATATAAAAACACGTATTAAGGTGTTTATGAAGTATAAGCTTAAGTGAAATTAATGAAAGTTAATAATAATAAATTATAATTTCTTGCTTAATCTAATGGTCTTAGTATGATGACACTAACATGAGAATTGAGTGATTTATAAGCAGTTAAAAATATGGATTTGTAATATTTGACTAAATTATCATATAAAAACACGTTTTATAATGTTTATGAAGTATAATCTTAAGTGAAATAATGAAAGATAATAATAATAAATTAGAATTTCTTGCTTAATCTAATGGTCAGAGTTTGATGACACTAACATGAGAATTAAGTGTTCTATAAGGAGTTAAAAATATGAATTTTTAATATTTGTCTAAATTATCATATAAAAACACGTATTAAGGTGTTTATGAAGTATAAGCTTAAGTGAAATTAATAAAAGTTAATAATAATAAATTATAATTTCTTGCTTAATCTAATGGTCTGAGCTTGAAAACATTAACATGAGAATTGAGTGTTCTATAAGGAGTTAAAAATATGAATTTTTAATATTTGTCTAAATTATCATATAAAAGCACGTATTAAAGTGTTATGAAGTATAAGCTTTAATTAAATAAGTGAATGTAAAAAATAGAAAATTATAATTTCTTGCTTAATCTAATGGTCTGAGCTTGGAAACATTAACATGAGAATTAAGTGTTCTATAAGGAGTTAAAAATATGAATTTTTAATATTTGTCTAAATTATCATATAAAAACACGTATTAAGGTGTTTATGAAGTATAAGCTTTAATTAAATAAGTGAATGTAAAAAATAGAAAATTATAATTTCTTGCTTAATCTAATGGTCTGAGCTTGGAAACATTAACATGAGAATTAAGTGTTCTATAAGGAGTTAAAAATATGAATTTTTAATATTTGTCTAAATTATCATATAAAAACACGTATTAAGGTGTTTATGAAGTATAAGCTTAAGTGAAATTAATGAAAGTTAATAATAATAAATTATAATTTCTTGCTTAATCTAATGGTCTTAGTATGATGACACTAACATGAGAATTGAGTGATTTTATAAGCAGTTAAAAATATGGATTTGTAATATTTGACTAAATTATCATATAAAAACACGTTTTATAATGTTTATGAAGTATAATCTTAAGTGAAATAATGAAAGATAATAATAATAAATTAGAATTTCTTGCTTAATCTAATGGTCAGAGTTTGATGACACTAACATGAGAATTAAGTGTTCTATAAGGAGTTAAAATATGAATTTTTAATATTTGTCTAAATTATCATATAAAAACACGTATTATGGTGTTTATGAAGTATAAGCTTAAGTGAAATTAATAAAAGTTAATAATAATAAATTATAATTTCTTGCTTAATCTAATGGTCTGAGCTTGAAAACATTAACATGAGAATTGAGTGTTCTATAAGGAGTTAAAAATATGAATTTTTAATATTTGTCTAAATTATCATATAAAAACACGTATTAAGGTGTTTATGAAGTATAAGCTTAAGTGAAATTAATGAAAATTAATAATAGAAAATTTGGTATAATTTTATTAATCTAATAGTCAGAGTTTCTTGGCACTAACTTTTTGTTACACTAATGTTAATTTACTATCAATTACATTCGATAACCATTAAACGTACATTGCATAACACCATTAATATTATCAGTATTTTCTAGTCCATTTTCCACGTAGGACATTGATACTTTCCGAAGTGGTAGAAATGTGAATTCATGTCTCAGCATGCATCGAGTGTTCTTTATACTGTCATCTGAAAAAATTTAGTAAGTTAAATTTGTAAAATAATTGGAGGATAAAATGTCACTACTACACACCATAAGGTGAACGAAAATCTTTTTATGACAACTAGTGTGTGGGAAACACTGAATAATTTAGAAGTTTAAAACAATCAAACAAAAACTAAAAGACAAAACTACACTCATAATAGAAAATATTTGAATAAATTTTACAGTTGAAACATAAATACAAATAAAAATGTATAAATGCAAAAAGATATGAAATATAATCATTAAACAGATGATAAGACACATTAATTATGATAAGCAATCAAAGATATTAAAAATCTACCAGATGTTTTGTTGAATTTGAATGTAAAATAATTTTATCATATAAATAGAATCATAGGATAATATAAAATTGACTGTTTGCAATATCATATGACATTACTATTCTTCATAAATAATTCTGATTTGAACATAATAATATGAAATTATAATTGAATAAATCATCGTAACACATCTACTGAAACTTGACAATTTAAATTAAATCACTTTGGGTTATGGTTAAAGTAAAACCAATTAAACGTAGTAAATAATATTAAAAGATTTTTATAGCTAAGGCAAGTATTATGAATTAACATTACAAGCTAACGGTGTTTTCCAAACCTTTATTCAGACTTTTAACAAATTTTCAATTGTTACACTACTATTAATTTACTATCAATTACATTCAATAATCATTTAACGTACATTGCATAAAACCTATATAATTATCAGTATCTTCCAGTTAATTTTCAATGTAAGATGATGATACTTTCCCAAGTGGTATGAATGCGAAGTCATGTCTCAGCAAGCCTTGAGTGATCTGCTGTACTGCCATCTAAAAAAAAGTAGTCGATTAAATAAATATAATAGTTGGAGAAACAATAATTATGATAAATAATAAAAGAAAGTACAAATCTACCAGATGTTTTTTTTCAATATGAAATACATATGAATTTTTAATATTTGTCTAAATTATCATATAAAAACACGTTTTATATTGTTTATGAAGTATAAGCTTAAGTGAAATTAATGAAAGTTAATAATAATAAATTAGAATTTCTTGCTTAATCTAATGGTCTTAGTATGATGACACTAACATGAGAATTGAGTGATTTATAAGCAGTAAAAATATGGATTTGTAATATTTGACTAAATTATCATATAAAAACACGTTTTATAATGTTTATGAAGTATAATCTTAAGTGAAATAATGAAAGATAATAATAATAAATTTGAATTTCTTGCTTAATCTAATGGTCTTAGTATGATGACACTAACATGAGAATTGAGTGATTTATAAGCAGTTAAAAATATGGATTTGTAATATTTGACTAAATTATCATATAAAAACACGTTTTATAATGTTTATGAAGTATAATCTTAAGTGAAATTAATGAAAGTTAATAATAATAAATTATAATTTCTTGCTTAATCTAATGGTCTGAGCTTGAAAACATTAACATGAGAATTGAGTGTTCTATAAGGAGTTAAAAATATGAATTTTTAATATTTGTCTAAATTATCATATAAAAACACGTATTAAGGTGTTTATGAAGTATAAGCTTAAGTGAAATTAATGAAAATTAATAATAGAAAATTTGTATAATTTTCTTAATCTAATGGTCAGAGTTTCTTGGCACTAACTTTTTGTTACACTAATGTTAATTTACTATCAATTACATTCGATAACCATTAAACGTACATTGCATAAAAACATTAATATTATCAGTATTTTCTAGTCCATTTTCCACGTAGGACATTGATACTTTCCGAAGTGGTAGAAATGTGAATTCATGTCTCAGCATGCATCGAGTGTTCTTTATACTGTCATCTGCAAAAATTTAGTAAGTTAAATTTGTAAAATAATTGGAGGATAAAATGTCACTACTACACACCATAAGGTGAACGAAAATCTTTTTATGACAACTAGTGTGTGGGAAACACTGAATAATTTAGAAGTTAAAACAATCAAACAAAAACTAAAAGACAAACTACACTCATAATAGAAAATATTTGAATAAATTTTACAGTTGAAACATAAATACAAATAAATATGTATAAATGCAAAAAGATATGAAATATAATCATTAAACAGATGATAAGACACATTAATTATGATAAGCAATCAAAGATATTAAAAATCTACCAGATGTTTTGTTGAATTTGAATGTAAAATAATTTTATCATATAAATACAATCATAGGATAATATAAAATTGACTGTTTGCAATATCATATGACATTACTATTCTTCATAAATAATTCTGATTTGAACATAATAATATGAAATTATAATTGAATAAATCATCGTAACACATCTACTGAAACTTGACAATTTAAATTAAATCACTTTGGGTTATGGTTAAAGTAAAACCAATTAAACGTAGTAAATAATATTAAAAGATTTTTATAGCTAAGGCAAGTATTATGAATTAACATTACAAGCTAACGGTGTTTCCCAAACCTTTATTCAGACTTTTAACAAATTTTCAATTGTTACACTACTATTAATTTACTATCAATTACATTCAATAATCATTTAACGTACATTGCATAAAACCTATATAATTATCAGTATCTTCCAGTTAATTTTCAATGTAAGATGATGATACTTTCCCAAGTGGTATGAATGCGAAGTCATGTCTCAGCAAGCCTTGAGTGATCTGCTGTACTGCCATCTAAAAAAAAGTAGTCGATTAAATAAATATAATAGTTGGAGAAACAATAATTATGATAAATAATAAAAGAAAGTACAAATCTACCAGATGTTTTTTTTCAATATGAAATACATATGAATTTTTAATATTTGTCTAAATTATCATATAAAAACACGTTTTATATTGTTTATGAAGTATAAGCTTAAGTGAAATTAATGAAAGTTAATAATAATAAATTATAATTTCTTGCTTAATCTAATGGTCTGAGCTTGAAAACATTAACATGAGAATTGAGTGTTCTATAAGGAGTTAAAAATATGAATTTTTAATATTTGTCTAAATTATCATATAAAAACACGTTTTATAATGTTTATGAAGTATAAGCTAAAGTGAAATTAATAAATGTTAATAATAATTAATTATAATTTCTTGCTTAATCTAATGGTATGAGCTTGAAAACATTAACATGAGAATTGAGTGTTCTATAAGGAGTTAAAGATATGAATTTTTAATATTTGTCTAAATTATCATATAAAAACACGTATTAAAGTGTTATTAAGTATAAGCTTTAATTAAATAAGTGAATGTAAAAAATAGAAAATTAGAATTTCTTGCTTAATCTAATGGTCTTAGTATGATGACACTAACATGAGAATTGAGTGATTAATAAGCGGTTAAAAATATGAATTTGTAATTTTTGTCTAAATTATCATATAAAAACATGTTTTATAGTGTAAGTGAAGTAAAAGCTTAAATTAAATAATTGAAAGTTAATAATAGAAAATTAGAAATCTTTTATGAATCTAATGGTCAGAGTTTGATGACACTAACATGAGAATTAAGTGTTCTATAAGGAGTTAAAAATATGAATTTTTAATATTTGTCTAAATTATCATATAAAAACACGTATTAAGGTGTTTATGAAGTATAAGCTAAAGTGAAATTAATGAAAGTTAATAATAATTAATTATAATTTCTTGCTTAATCTAATGGTATGAGCTTGAAAACATTAACATGAGAATTGAGTGTTCTATAAGGAGTTAAAGATATGAATTTTTAATATTTGTCTAAATTATCATATAAAAACACGTATTAAAGTGTTATTAAGTATAAGCTTTAATTAAATAAGTGAATGTAAAAAATAGAAAATTAGAATTTCTTGCTTAATCTAATGGTCTTAGTATGATGACACTAACATGAGAATTGAGTGATTAATAAGCAGTTAAAAATATGAATTTGTAATTTTTGTCTAAATTATCATATAAAAACATGTTTTATAGTGTAAGTGAAGTAAAAGCTTAAATTAAATAATTGAAAGTTAATAATAGAAAATTAGAAATCTTTTATGAATCTAATGGTCAGAGTTTGATGACACTAACATGAGAATTAAGTGTTCTATAAGGAGTTAAAAATATGAATTTTTAATATTTGTCTAAATTATCATATAAAAACACGTATTAAGGTGTTTATGAAGTATAAGCTTAAGTGAAATTAATGAAAGTTAATAATAATAAATTATAATTTCTTGCTTAATCTAATGGTCTGAGCTTGAAAACATTAACATGAGAATTGAGTGTTCTATAAGGAGTTAAAAATATGAATTTTTAATATTTGTCTAAATTATCATATAAAAGCACGTATTAAAGTGTTATGAAGTATAAGCTTTAATTAAATAAGTGAATGTAAAAAATAGAAAATTAGAATTTCTTGCTTAATCTAATGGTCTGAGCTTGGAAACATTAACATGAGAATTAAGTGTTCTATAAGGAGTTAAAAATATGAATTTTTAATATTTGTCTAAATTATCATATAAAAACACGTATTAAGGTGTTTATGAAGTATAAGCTTAAGTGAAATTAATGAAAGTTAATAATAATAAATTATAATTTCTTGCTTAATCTAATGGTCTGAGCTTGAAAACATTAACATGAGAATTGAGTGTTCTATAAGTAGTTAAAAATATGAATTTGTAATATTTGACTAAATTATCATATAAAAACACGTATTAAGGTGTTTATGAAGTATAAGCTTAAGTTAAATTAATGAAAGTTAATAATAATAAATTATAATTTCTTGCGTAATCTAATGGTCTGAGCTTGAAAACATTAACATGAGAATTGAGTGTTCTATAAGGAGTAAAAAATATGAATTTTTAATATTTGTCTAAATTATCATATAAAAACACGTATTAAAGTGTTATTAAGTATAAGCTTTAATTAAATAAGTGAATGTAAAAAATAGAAAATTAGAATTTCTTGCTTAATCTAATGGTCTTAGTATGATGACACTAACATGAGAATTGAGTGATTAATAAGCAGTTAAAAATATGAATTTGTAATTTTTGTCTAAATTATCATATAAAAACATGTTTTATAGTGTAAGTGAAGTAAAAGCTTAAATTAAATAATTGAAAGTTAATAATAGAAAATTAGAAATCTTTTATGAATCTAATGGTCAGAGTTTGATGACACTAACATGAGAATTAAGTGTTCTATAAGGAGTTAAAAATATGAATTTTTAATATTTGTCTAAATTATCATATAAAAACACGTATTAAGGTGTTTATGAAGTATAAGCTTAAGTGAAATTAATGAAAGTTAATAATAATAAATTATAATTTCTTGCTTAATCTAATGGTCTGAGCTTGAAAACATTAACATGAGAATTGAGTGTTCTATAAGGAGTTAAAAATATGAATTTTTAATATTTGTCTAAAATTATCATATAAAAACACGTATTAAAGTGTTATTAAGTATAAGCTTTAATTAAATAAGTGAATGTAAAAAATAGAAAATTAGAATTTCTTGCTTAATCTAATGGTCTGAGCTTGAAAACATTAACATGAGAATTAAGTGTTCTATAAGGAGTTAAAAATATGAATTTTTAATATTTGTCTAAATTATCATATAAAAACACGTATTAAAGTGTTATTAAGTATAAGCTTTAATTAAATAAGTGAATGTAAAAAATAGAAAATTAGAATTTCTTGCTTAATCTAATGGTCTGAGCTTGAAAACATTAACATGAGAATTAAGTGTTCTATAAGGAGTCAAAAATATGAATTTTTAATATTTGTCTAAATTATCATATAAAAACTTGTATTAAGGTGTTTATGAAGTATAAGCTAAAGTGAAATTAATAAATGTTAATAATAATTAATTATAATTTCTTGCTTAATCTAATGGTATGAGCTTGAAAACATTAACATGAGAATTGAGTGTTCTATAAGGAGTTAAAGATATGAATTTTTAATATTTGTCTAAATTATCATATAAAAACACGTATTAAAGTGTTATTAAGTATAAGCTTTAATTAAATAAGTGAATGTAAAAAATAGAAAATTAGAATTTCTTGCTTAATCTAATGGTCTTAGTATGATGACACTAACATGAGAATTGAGTGATTAATAAGCGGTTAAAAATATGAATTTGTAATTTTTGTCTAAATTATCATATAAAAACATGTTTTATAGTGTAAGTGAAGTAAAAGCTTAAATTAAATAATTGAAAGTTAATAATAGAAAATTAGAAATCTTTTATGAATCTAATGGTCAGAGTTTGATGACACTAACATGAGAATTAAGTGTTCTATAAGGAGTTAAAAATATGAATTTTTAATATTTGTCTAAATTATCATATAAAAACACGTATTAAGGTGTTTATGAAGTATAAGCTTAAGTGAAATTAATGAAAGTTAATAATAATAAATTATAATTTCTTGCTTAATCTAATGGTCTGAGCTTGAAAACATTAACATGAGAATTGAGTGTTCTATAAGGAGTTAAAAATATGAATTTTTAATATTTGTCTAAATTATCATATAAAAGCACGTATTAAAGTGTTATGAAGTATAAGCTTTAATTAAATAAGTGAATGTAAAAAATAGAAAATTATAATTTCTTGCTTAATCTAATGGTCTGAGCTTGGAAACATTAACATGAGAATTAAGTGTTCTATAAGGAGTTAAAAATATGAATTTTTAATATTTGTCTAAATTATCATATAAAAACACGTATTAAGGTGTTTATGAAGTATAAGCTTAAGTGAAATTAATGAAAGTTAATAATAATAAATTATAATTTCTTGCTTAATCTAATGGTCTGAGCTTGAAAACATTAACATGAGAATTGAGTGTTCTATAAGGAGTTAAAAATATGAATTTTTAATATTTGTCTAAATTATCATATAAAAACACGTATTAAGGTGTTTATGAAGTATAAGCTTAAGTGAAATTAATGAAAATTAATAATAGAAAATTTGTATAATTTTCTTAATCTAATGGTCAGAGTTTCTTGGCACTAACTTTTTGTTACACTAATGTTAATTTACTATCAATTACATTCGATAACCATTAAACGTACATTGCATAAAACCATTAATATTATCAGTATTTTCTAGTCCATTTTCCACGTAGGACATTGATACTTTCCGAAGTGGTAGAAATGTGAATTCATGTCTCAGCATGCATCGAGTGTTCTTTATACTGTCATCTGAAAAAATTTAGTAAGTTAAATTTGTAAAATAATTGGAGGATAAAATGTCACTACTACACACCATAAGGTGAACGAAAATCTTTTTATGACAACTAGTGTGTGGGAAACACTACACTGAATAATTTAGAAGTTAAAACAATCAAACAAAAATTAAAAGACAAACTACACTCATAATAGAAAATATTTGAATAAATTTTACAGTTAAAACATAAATACAAATAAAATGTATAAATGCAAAAAGATATGAAATATAATCATTAAACAGATGATAAGACACATTAATTATGATAAGCAATCAAAGATATTAAAAATCTACCAGATGTTTTGTTGACTTTGAATGTAAAATAATTTTATCATATAAATACAATCATAGGATAATATAAAATTGACTGTTTGCAATATCATATGACATTACTATTCTTCATAAATAATTCTGATTTGAACATAATAATATGAAATTATAATTGAATAAATCATCGTAACACATCTACTGAAACTTGACAATTTAAATTAAATCACTTTGGGTTATGGTTAAAGTAAAACCAATTAAACGTAGTAAATAATATTAAAAGATTTTTATAGCTAAGGCAAGTATTATGAATTAACATTACAAGCTAACGGTGTTTCCCAAACCTTTATTCAGACTTTTAACAAATTTTCAATTGTTACACTACTATTAATTTACTATCAATTACATTCAATAATCATTTAACGTACATTGCATAAAACCTATATAATTATCAGTATCTTCCAGTTAATTTTCAATGTAAGATGATGATACTTTCCCAAGTGGTATGAATGCGAAGTCATGTCTCAGCAAGCCTTGAGTGATCTGCTGTACTGCCATCTAAAAAAAAGTAGTCAATTAAATAAATATAATAGTTGGAGAAACAATAATTATGATAAATAATAAAAGAAAGTACAAATCTACCAGATGTTTTTTTTCAATATGAAATACATATGAATTTTTAATATTTGTCTAAATTATCATATAAAAACACGTTTTATATTGTTTATGAAGTATAAGCTTAAGTGAAATTAATGAAAGTTAATAATAATAAATTAGAATTTCTAGCTTAATCTAATTGTCTTAGTATGATGACACTAACATGAGAATTGAGTGATTTATAAGCAGTAAAAATATGGATTTGTAATATTTGACTAAATTATCATATAAAAACACGTTTTATAATGTTTATGAAGTATAATCTTAAGTGAAATAATGAAAGATAATAATAATAAATTTGAATTTCTTGCTTAATCTAATGGTCTTAGTATGATGACACTAACATGAGAATTGAGTGATTTATAAGCAGTTAAAAATATGAATTTTTAATATTTGTCTAAATTATCATATAAAAGCACGTATTAAAGTGTTATGAAGTATAAGCTTTAATTAAATAAGTGAATGTAAAAAATAGAAAATTATAATTTCTTGCTTAATCTAATGGTCTGAGCTTGAAAACATTAACATGAGAATTGAGTGTTCTATAAGGAGTTAAAAATATGAATTTTTAATATTTGTCTAAATTATCATATAAAAGCACGTATTAAAGTGTTATGAAGTATAAGCTTTAATTAAATAAGTGAATGTAAAAAATAGAAAATTATAATTTCTTGCTTAATCTAATGGTCTGAGCTTGGAAACATTAACATGAGAATTAAGTGTTCTATAAGGAGTTAAAAATATGAATTTTTAATATTTGTCTAAATTATCATATAAAAACACGTATTAAGGTGTTTATGAAGTATAAGCTTAAGTGAAATTAATGAAAGTTAATAATAATAAATTATAATTTCTTGCTTAATCTAATGGTCTGAGCTTGAAAACATTAACATGAGAATTGAGTGTTCTATAAGGAGTTAAAAATATGAATTTTTAATATTTGTCTAAATTATCATATAAAAGCACGTATTAAAGTGTTATGAAGTATAAGCTTTAATTAAATAAGTGAATGTAAAAAATAGAAAATTATAATTTCTTGCTTAATCTAATGGTCTGAGCTTGGAAACATTAACATGAGAATTAAGTGTTCTATAAGGAGTTAAAAATATGAATTTTTAATATTTGTCTAAATTATCATATAAAAACACGTATTAAGGTGTTTATGAAGTATAAGCTTAAGTGAAATTAATGAAAGTTAATAATAATAAATTATAATTTCTTGCTTAATCTAATGGTCTGAGCTTGAAAACATTAACATGAGAATTGAGTGTTCTATAAGGAGTTAAAAATATGAATTTTTAATATTTGTCTAAATTATCATATAAAAACACGTATTAAGGTGTTTATGAAGTATAAGCTTAAGTGAAATTAATGAAAATTAATAATAGAAAATTTGTATAATTTTCTTAATCTAATGGTCAGAGTTTCTTGGCACTAACTTTTTGTTACACTAATGTTAATTTACTATCAATTACATTCGATAACCATTAAACGTACATTGCATAAAACCATTAATATTATCAGTATTTTCTAGTCCATTTTCCACGTAGGACATTGATACTTTCCGAAGTGGTAGAAATGTGAATTCATGTCTCAGCATGCATCGAGTGTTCTTTATACTGTCATCTGAAAAAATTTAGTAAGTTAAATTTGTAAAATAATTGGAGGATAAAATGTCACTACTACACACCATAAGGTGAACGAAAATCTTTTTATGACAACTAGTGTGTGGGAAACACTACACTGAATAATTTAGAAGTTAAAACAATCAAACAAAAATTAAAAGACAAACTACACTCATAATAGAAAATATTTGAATAAATTTTACAGTTAAAACATAAATACAAATAAAATGTATAAATGCAAAAAGATATGAAATATAATCATTAAACAGATGATAAGACACATTAATTATGATAAGCAATCAAAGATATTAAAAATCTACCAGATGTTTTGTTGACTTTGAATGTAAAATAATTTTATCATATAAATACAATCATAGGATAATATAAAATTGACTGTTTGCAATATCATATGACATTACTATTCTTCATAAATAATTCTGATTTGAACATAATAATATGAAATTATAATTGAATAAATCATCGTAACACATCTACTGAAACTTGACAATTTAAATTAAATCACTTTGGGTTATGGTTAAAGTAAAACCAATTAAACGTAGTAAATAATATTAAAAGATTTTTATAGCTAAGGCAAGTATTATGAATTAACATTACAAGCTAACGGTGTTTCCCAAACCTTTATTCAGACTTTTAACAAATTTTCAATTGTTACACTACTATTAATTTACTATCAATTACATTCAATAATCATTTAACGTACATTGCATAAAACCTATATAATTATCAGTATCTTCCAGTTAATTTTCAATGTAAGATGATGATACTTTCCCAAGTGGTATGAATGCGAAGTCATGTCTCAGCAAGCCTTGAGTGATCTGCTGTACTGCCATCTAAAAAAAAGTAGTCAATTAAATAAATATAATAGTTGGAGAAACAATAATTATGATAAATAATAAAAGAAAGTACAAATCTACCAGATGTTTTTTTTCAATATGAAATACATATGAATTTTTAATATTTGTCTAAATTATCATATAAAAACACGTTTTATATTGTTTATGAAGTATAAGCTTAAGTGAAATTAATGAAAGTTAATAATAATAAATTAGAATTTCTAGCTTAATCTAATTGTCTTAGTATGATGACACTAACATGAGAATTGAGTGATTTATAAGCAGTAAAAATATGGATTTGTAATATTTGACTAAATTATCATATAAAAACACGTTTTATAATGTTTATGAAGTATAATCTTAAGTGAAATAATGAAAGATAATAATAATAAATTTGAATTTCTTGCTTAATCTAATGGTCTTAGTATGATGACACTAACATGAGAATTGAGTGATTTATAAGCAGTTAAAAATATGAATTTTTAATATTTGTCTAAATTATCATATAAAAGCACGTATTAAAGTGTTATGAAGTATAAGCTTTAATTAAATAAGTGAATGTAAAAAATAGAAAATTATAATTTCTTGCTTAATCTAATGGTCTGAGCTTGAAAACATTAACATGAGAATTGAGTGTTCTATAAGGAGTTAAAAATATGAATTTTTAATATTTGTCTAAATTATCATATAAAAGCACGTATTAAAGTGTTATGAAGTATAAGCTTTAATTAAATAAGTGAATGTAAAAAATAGAAAATTATAATTTCTTGCTTAATCTAATGGTCTGAGCTTGGAAACATTAACATGAGAATTAAGTGTTCTATAAGGAGTTAAAAATATGAATTTTTAATATTTGTCTAAATTATCATATAAAAACACGTATTAAGGTGTTTATGAAGTATAAGCTTAAGTGAAATTAATGAAAGTTAATAATAATAAATTATAATTTCTTGCTTAATCTAATGGTCTGAGCTTGAAAACATTAACATGAGAATTGAGTGTTCTATAAGGAGTTAAAAATATGAATTTTTAATATTTGTCTAAATTATCATATAAAAACACGTATTAAGGTGTTTATGAAGTATAAGCTTAAGTGAAATTAATGAAAGTTAATAATAATAAATTATAATTTCTTGCTTAATCTAATGGTCTGAGCTTGAAAACATTAACATGAGAATTGAGTGTTCTATAAGTAGTTAAAAATATGAATTTGTAATATTTGACTAAATTATCATATAAAAACACGTATTAAGGTGTTTATGAAGTATAAGCTTAAGTGAAATTAATGAAAGTTAATAATAATAAATTATAATTTCTTGCGTAATCTAATGGTCTGAGCTTGAAAACATTAACATGAGAATTGAGTGTTCTATAAGGAGTAAAAAATATGAATTTTTAATATTTGTCTAAATTATCATATAAAAACACGTATTAAGGTGTTTATGAAGTATAAGCTAAAGTGAAATTAATGAAAGTTAATAATAATTAATTATAATTTCTTGCTTAATCTAATGGTATGAGCTTGAAAACATTAACATGAGAATTGAGTGTTCTATAAGGAGTTAAAAATATGAATTTTTAATATTTGTCTAAATTATCATATAAAAACACGTATTAAAGTGTTATTAAGTATAAGCTTTAATTAAATAAGTGAATGTAAAAAATAGAAAATTAGAATTTCTTGCTTAATCTAATGGTCTGAGCTTGAAAACATTAACATGAGAATTAAGTGTTCTATAAGGAGTTAAAAATATGAATTTTTAATATTTGTCTAAATTATCATATAAAAACTTGTATTAAGGTGTTTATGAAGTATAAGCTTTAATTAAATAAGTGAATGTAAAAAATAGAAAATTATAATTTCTTGCTTAATCTAATGGTCTTAGTATGATGACACTAACATGAGAATTGAGTGATTCATAAGCAGTTAAAAATATGAATTTGTAATTTTTGTCTAAATTATCATATAAAAACATGTTTTATAGTGTAAGTGAAGTAAAAGCTTAAATTAAATAATTGAAAGTTAATAATAGAAAATTAGAAATCTTTTATGAATCTAATGGTCAGAGTTTGATGACACTAACATGAGAATTAAGTGTTCTATAAGGAGTTAAAAATATGAATTTTTAATATTTGTCTAAATTATCATATAAAAACACGTATTAAGGTGTTTATGAAGTATAAGCTTAAGTGAAATTAATGAAAGTTAATAATAATAAATTATAATTTCTTGCTTAATCTAATGGTCTGAGCTTGAAAACATTAACATGAGAATTGAGTGTTCTATAAGGAGTTAAAAATATGAATTTTTAATATTTGTCTAAATTATCATATAAAAACACGTATTAAAGTGTTATTAAGTATAAGCTTTAATTAAATAAGTGAATGTAAAAAATAGAAAATTAGAATTTCTTGCTTAATCTAATGGTCTGAGCTTGAAAACATTAACATGAGAATTAAGTGTTCTATAAGGAGTTAAAAATATGAATTTTTAATATTTGTCTAAATTATCATAATAAAACACGTATTAAGGTGTTTATGAAGTATAAGCTTAAGTGAAATTAATGAAAGTTAATAATAATAAATTATAATTTCTTGCTTAATCTAATGGTCTTAGTATGATGACACTAACATGAGAATTGAGTGATTAAGAAGCAGTTAAAAATATGAATTTGTAATTTTTGTCTAAATTATCATATAAAAACATGTTTTATAGTGTAAGTGAAGTAAAAGCTTAAATTAAATAATTGAAAGTTAATAATAGAAAATTAGAAATCTTTTATGAATCTAATGGTCAGAGTTTGATGACACTAACATGAGAATTAAGTGTTCTATAAGGAGTTAAAAATATGAATTTTTAATATTTGTCTAAATTATCATATAAAAACACGTTTTATATTGTTTATGAAGTATAAGCTTAAGTGAAATTAATGAAAGTTAATAATAATAAATTAGAATTTCTTGCTTAATCTAATGGTCTTAGTATGATGACACTAACATGAGAATTGAGTGATTTATAAGCAGTAAAAATATGGATTTGTAATATTTGACTAAATTATCATATAAAAACACGTTTTATAATGTTTATGAAGTATAATCTTAAGTGAAATAATGAAAGATAATAATAATAAATTTGAATTTCTTGCTTAATCTAATGGTCTTAGTATGATGACACTAACATGAGAATTGAGTGATTTATAAGCAGTTAAAAATATGGATTTGTAATATTTGACTAAATTATCATATAAAAACACGTATTAAAGTGTTATGAAGTATAAGCTTTAATTAAATAAGTGAATGTAAAAAATAGAAAATTATAATTTCTTGCTTAATCTAATGGTCTGAGCTTGGAAACATTAACATGAGAATTAAGTGTTCTATAAGGAGTTAAAAATATGAATTTTTAATATTTGTCTAAATTATCATATAAAAACACGTATTAACTATTAAGGTGTTATTAAGTATAAGCTTTAATTAAATAAGTGAATGTAAAAAATAGAAAATAAGAATTTCTTGCTTAATCTAATGGTCTTAGCTTGAAAACATTAACATGAGAATTAAGTGTTCTATAAGGAGTTAAAAATATGAATTTTTAATATTTGTCTAAATTATCATATAAAAACACGTATTAAAGTGTTATTAAGTATAAGCTTTAATTAAATAAGTGAATGTAAAAAATAGAAAATTATAATTTCTTGCTTAATCTAATGGTCTTAGTATGATGACACTAACATGAGAATTGAGTGATTCATAAGCAGTTAAAAATATGAATTTGTAATTTTTGTCTAAATTATCATATAAAAACATGTTTTATAGTGTAAGTGAAGTAAAAGCTTAAATAAAATAATTGAAAGTTAATAATAGAAAATTAGAAATCTTTTATGAATCTAATGGTCAGAGTTTGATGACACTAACATGAGAATTAAGTGTTCTATAAGGAGTTAAAAATATGAATTTTTAATATTTGTCTAAATTATCATATAAAAACACGTATTAAGGTGTTTATGAAGTATAAGCTTAAGTGAAATTAATGAAAGTTAATAATAATAAATTATAATTTCTTGCTTAATCTAATGGTCTGAGCTTGAAAACATTAACATGAGAATTGAGTGTTCTATAAGGAGTTAAAAATATGAATTTTTAATATTTGTCTAAATTATCATATAAAAACACGTATTAAGGTGTTTATGAAGTATAAGCTTAAGTGAAATTAATGAAAATTAATAATAGAAAATTTGTATAATTTTCTTAATCTAATGGTCAGAGTTTCTTGGCACTAACTTTTTGTTACACTAATGTTAATTTACTATCAATTACATTCGATAACCATTAAACGTACATTGCATAAAACCATTAATATTATCAGTATTTTCTAGTCCATTTTCCACGTAGGATATTGATACTTTCCGAAGTGGTAGAAATGTGAATTCATGTCTCAGCATGCATCGAGTGTTCTTTATACTGTCATCTGAAAAAATTTAGTAAGTTAAATTTGTAAAATAATTGGAGGATAAAATGTCACTACTACACACCATAAGGTGAACGAAAATCTTTTTATGACAACTAGTGTGTGGGAAACACTACACTGAATAATTTAGAAGTTAAAACAATCAAACAAAAATTAAAAGACAAACTACACTCATAATAGAAAATATTTGAATAAATTTTACAGTTAAAACATAAATACAAATAAAATGTATAAATGCAAAAAGATATGAAATATAATCATTAAACAGATGATAAGACACATTAATTATGATAAGCAATCAAAGATATTAAAAATCTACCAGATGTTTTGTTGACTTTGAATGTAAAATAATTTTATCATATAAATACAATCATAGGATAATATAAAATTGACTGTTTGCAATATCATATGACATTACTATTCTTCATAAATAATTCTGATTTGAACATAATAATATGAAATTATAATTGAATAAATCATCGTAACACATCTACTGAAACTTGACAATTTAAATTAAATCACTTTGGGTTATGGTTAAAGTAAAACCAATTAAACGTAGTAAATAATATTAAAAGATTTTTATAGCTAAGGCAAGTATTATGAATTAACATTACAAGCTAACGGTGTTTCCCAAACCTTTATTCAGACTTTTAACAAATTTTCAATTGTTACACTACTATTAATTTACTATCAATTACATTCAATAATCATTTAACGTACATTGCATAAAACCTATATAATTATCAGTATCTTCCAGTTAATTTTCAATGTAAGATGATGATACTTTCCCAAGTGGTATGAATGCGAAGTCATGTCTCAGCAAGCCTTGAGTGATCTGCTGTACTGCCATCTAAAAAAAAGTAGTCAATTAAATAAATATAATAGTTGGAGAAACAATAATTATGATAAATAATAAAAGAAAGTACAAATCTACCAGATGTTTTTTTTCAATATGAAATACATATGAATTTTTAATATTTGTCTAAATTATCATATAAAAACACGTTTTATATTGTTTATGAAGTATAAGCTTAAGTGAAATTAATGAAAGTTAATAATAATAAATTAGAATTTCTAGCTTAATCTAATTGTCTTAGTATGATGACACTAACATGAGAATTGAGTGATTTATAAGCAGTAAAAATATGGATTTGTAATATTTGACTAAATTATCATATAAAAACACGTTTTATAATGTTTATGAAGTATAATCTTAAGTGAAATAATGAAAGATAATAATAATAAATTTGAATTTCTTGCTTAATCTAATGGTCTTAGTATGATGACACTAACATGAGAATTGAGTGATTTATAAGCAGTTAAAAATATGAATTTTTAATATTTGTCTAAATTATCATATAAAAGCACGTATTAAAGTGTTATGAAGTATAAGCTTTAATTAAATAAGTGAATGTAAAAAATAGAAAATTATAATTTCTTGCTTAATCTAATGGTCTGAGCTTGAAAACATTAACATGAGAATTAAGTGTTCTATAAGGAGTTAAAAATATGAATTTTTAATATTTGTCTAAATTATCATATAAAAACACGTATTAAGGTGTTTATGAAGTATAAGCTTAAGTGAAATTAATGAAAGTTAATAATAATAAATTATAATTTCTTGCTTAATCTAATGGTCTGAGCTTGAAAACATTAACATGAGAATTGAGTGTTCTATAAGGAGTTAAAAATATGAATTTTTAATATTTGTCTAAATTATCATATAAAAACACGTATTAAGGTGTTTATGAAGTATAAGCTTAAGTGAAATTAATGAAAGTTAATAATAATAAATTATAATTTCTTGCTTAATCTAATGGTCTGAGCTTGAAAACATTAACATGAGAATTGAGTGTTCTATAAGTAGTTAAAAATATGAATTTGTAATATTTGACTAAATTATCATATAAAAACACGTATTAAGGTGTTTATGAAGTATAAGCTTAAGTGAAATTAATGAAAGTTAATAATAATAAATTATAATTTCTTGCGTAATCTAATGGTCTGAGCTTGAAAACATTAACATGAGAATTGAGTGTTCTATAAGGAGTAAAAAATATGAATTTTTAATATTTGTCTAAATTATCATATAAAAACACGTATTAAGGTGTTTATGAAGTATAAGCTAAAGTGAAATTAATGAAAGTTAATAATAATTAATTATAATTTCTTGCTTAATCTAATGGTATGAGCTTGAAAACATTAACATGAGAATTGAGTGTTCTATAAGGAGTTAAAAATATGAATTTTTAATATTTGTCTAAATTATCATATAAAAACACGTATTAAAGTGTTATTAAGTATAAGCTTTAATTAAATAAGTGAATGTAAAAAATAGAAAATTAGAATTTCTTGCTTAATCTAATGGTCTGAGCTTGAAAACATTAACATGAGAATTAAGTGTTCTATAAGGAGTTAAAAATATGAATTTTTAATATTTGTCTAAATTATCATATAAAAACTTGTATTAAGGTGTTTATGAAGTATAAGCTTTAATTAAATAAGTGAATGTAAAAAATAGAAAATTATAATTTCTTGCTTAATCTAATGGTCTTAGTATGATGACACTAACATGAGAATTGAGTGATTCATAAGCAGTTAAAAATATGAATTTGTAATTTTTGTCTAAATTATCATATAAAAACATGTTTTATAGTGTAAGTGAAGTAAAAGCTTAAATAAAATAATTGAAAGTTAATAATAGAAAATTAGAAATCTTTTATGAATCTAATGGTCAGAGTTTGATGACACTAACATGAGAATTAAGTGTTCTATAAGGAGTTAAAAATATGAATTTTTAATATTTGTCTAAATTATCATATAAAAACACGTATTAAGGTGTTTATGAAGTATAAGCTTAAGTGAAATTAATGAAAGTTAATAATAATAAATTATAATTTCTTGCTTAATCTAATGGTCTGAGCTTGAAAACATTAACATGAGAATTGAGTGATTAAGAAGCAGTTAAAAATATGAATTTGTAATTTTTGTCTAAATTATCATATAAAAACATGTTTTATAGTGTAAGTGAAGTAAAAGCTTAAATTAAATAATTGAAAGTTAATAATAGAAAATTAGAAATCTTTTATGAATCTAATGGTCAGAGTTTGATGACACTAACATGAGAATTAAGTGTTCTATAAGGAGTTAAAAATATGAATTTTTAATATTTGTCTAAATTATCATATAAAAACACGTTTTATATTGTTTATGAAGTATAAGCTTAAGTGAAATTAATGAAAGTTAATAATAATAAATTAGAATTTCTTGCTTAATCTATTGGTCTTAGTATGATGACACTAACATGAGAATTGAGTGATTTATAAGCAGTAAAAATATGGATTTGTAATATTTGACTAAATTATCATATAAAAACACGTTTTATAATGTTTATGAAGTATAATCTTAAGTGAAATAATGAAAGATAATAATAATAAATTTGAATTTCTTGCTTAATCTAATGGTCTTAGTATGATGACACTAACATGAGAATTGAGTGATTTATAAGCAGTTAAAAATATGGATTTGTAATATTTGACTAAATTATCATATAAAAACACGTATTAAAGTGTTATGAAGTATAAGCTTTAATTAAATAAGTGAATGTAAAAAATAGAAAATTATAATTTCTTGCTTAATCTAATGGTCTGAGCTTGGAAACATTAACATGAGAATTAAGTGTTCTATAAGGAGTTAAAAATATGAATTTTTAATATTTGTCTAAATTATCATATAAAAACACGTATTAACTATTAAGGTGTTATTAAGTATAAGCTTTAATTAAATAAGTGAATGTAAAAAATAGAAAATTAGAATTTCTTGCTTAATCTAATGGTCTTAGCTTGAAAACATTAACATGAGAATTAAGTGTTCTATAAGGAGTTAAAAATATGAATTTTTAATATTTGTCTAAATTATCATATAAAAACACGTATTAAAGTGTTATTAAGTATAAGCTTTAATTAAATAAGTGAATGTAAAAAATAGAAAATTATAATTTCTTGCTTAATCTAATGGTCTTAGTATGATGACACTAACATGAGAATTGAGTGATTCATAAGCAGTTAAAAATATGAATTTGTAATTTTTGTCTAAATTATCATATAAAAACATGTTTTATAGTGTAAGTGAAGTAAAAGCTTAAATAAAATAATTGAAAGTTAATAATAGAAAATTAGAAATCTTTTATGAATCTAATGGTCAGAGTTTGATGACACTAACATGAGAATTAAGTGTTCTATAAGGAGTTAAAAATATGAATTTTTAATATTTGTCTAAATTATCATATAAAAACACGTATTAAGGTGTTTATGAAGTATAAGCTTAAGTGAAATTAATGAAAGTTAATAATAATAAATTATAATTTCTTGCTTAATCTAATGGTCTGAGCTTGAAAACATTAACATGAGAATTGAGTGTTCTATAAGGAGTTAAAAATATGAATTTTTAATATTTGTCTAAATTATCATATAAAAACACGTATTAAGGTGTTTATGAAGTATAAGCTTAAGTGAAATTAATGAAAATTAATAATAGAAAATTTGTATAATTTTCTTAATCTAATGGTCAGAGTTTCTTGGCACTAACTTTTTGTTACACTAATGTTAATTTACTATCAATTACATTCGATAACCATTAAACGTACATTGCATAAAACCATTAATATTATCAGTATTTTCTAGTCCATTTTCCACGTAGGATATTGATACTTTCCGAAGTGGTAGAAATGTGAATTCATGTCTCAGCATGCATCGAGTGTTCTTTATACTGTCATCTGAAAAAATTTAGTAAGTTAAATTTGTAAAATAATTGGAGGATAAAATGTCACTACTACACACCATAAGGTGAACGAAAATCTTTTTATGACAACTAGTGTGTGGGAAACACTACACTGAATAATTTAGAAGTTAAAACAATCAAACAAAAATTAAAAGACAAACTACACTCATAATAGAAAATATTTGAATAAATTTTACAGTTAAAACATAAATACAAATAAAATGTATAAATGCAAAAAGATATGAAATATAATCATTAAACAGATGATAAGACACATTAATTATGATAAGCAATCAAAGATATTAAAAATCTACCAGATGTTTTGTTGACTTTGAATGTAAAATAATTTTATCATATAAATACAATCATAGGATAATATAAAATTGACTGTTTGCAATATCATATGACATTACTATTCTTCATAAATAATTCTGATTTGAACATAATAATATGAAATTATAATTGAATAAATCATCGTAACACATCTACTGAAACTTGACAATTTAAATTAAATCACTTTGGGTTATGGTTAAAGTAAAACCAATTAAACGTAGTAAATAATATTAAAAGATTTTTATAGCTAAGGCAAGTATTATGAATTAACATTACAAGCTAACGGTGTTTCCCAAACCTTTATTCAGACTTTTAACAAATTTTCAATTGTTACACTACTATTAATTTACTATCAATTACATTCAATAATCATTTAACGTACATTGCATAAAACCTATATAATTATCAGTATCTTCCAGTTAATTTTCAATGTAAGATGATGATACTTTCCCAAGTGGTATGAATGCGAAGTCATGTCTCAGCAAGCCTTGAGTGATCTGCTGTACTGCCATCTAAAAAAAAGTAGTCAATTAAATAAATATAATAGTTGGAGAAACAATAATTATGATAAATAATAAAAGAAAGTACAAATCTACCAGATGTTTTTTTTCAATATGAAATACATATGAATTTTTAATATTTGTCTAAATTATCATATAAAAACACGTTTTATATTGTTTATGAAGTATAAGCTTAAGTGAAATTAATGAAAGTTAATAATAATAAATTAGAATTTCTAGCTTAATCTAATTGTCTTAGTATGATGACACTAACATGAGAATTGAGTGATTTATAAGCAGTAAAAATATGGATTTGTAATATTTGACTAAATTATCATATAAAAACACGTTTTATAATGTTTATGAAGTATAATCTTAAGTGAAATAATGAAAGATAATAATAATAAATTTGAATTTCTTGCTTAATCTAATGGTCTTAGTATGATGACACTAACATGAGAATTGAGTGATTTATAAGCAGTTAAAAATATGAATTTTTAATATTTGTCTAAATTATCATATAAAAGCACGTATTAAAGTGTTATGAAGTATAAGCTTTAATTAAATAAGTGAATGTAAAAAATAGAAAATTATAATTTCTTGCTTAATCTAATGGTCTGAGCTTGAAAACATTAACATGAGAATTGAGTGTTCTATAAGGAGTTAAAAATATGAATTTTTAATATTTGTCTAAATTATCATATAAAAGCACGTATTAAAGTGTTATGAAGTATAAGCTTTAATTAAATAAGTGAATGTAAAAAATAGAAAATTATAATTTCTTGCTTAATCTAATGGTCTGAGCTTGGAAACATTAACATGAGAATTAAGTGTTCTATAAGGAGTTAAAAATATGAATTTTTAATATTTGTCTAAATTATCATATAAAAACACGTATTAAGGTGTTTATGAAGTATAAGCTTAAGTGAAATTAATGAAAGTTAATAATAATAAATTATAATTTCTTGCTTAATCTAATGGTCTGAGCTTGAAAACATTAACATGAGAATTGAGTGTTCTATAAGGAGTTAAAAATATGAATTTTTAATATTTGTCTAAATTATCATATAAAAACACGTATTAAGGTGTTTATGAAGTATAAGCTTAAGTGAAATTAATGAAAATTAATAATAGAAAATTTGTATAATTTTCTTAATCTAATGGTCAGAGTTTCTTGGCACTAACTTTTTGTTACACTAATGTTAATTTACTATCAATTACATTCGATAACCATTAAACGTACATTGCATAAAACCATTAATATTATCAGTATTTTCTAGTCCATTTTCCACGTAGGACATTGATACTTTCCTAAGTGGTAGAAATGTGAATTCATGTCTCAGCATGCATCGAGTGTTCTTTATACTGTCATCTGAAAAAATTTAGTAAGTTAAATTTGTAAAATAATTGGAGGATAAAATGTCACTACTACACACCATAAGGTGAACGAAAATCTTTTTATGACAACTAGTGTGTGGGAAACACTACACTGAATAATTTAGAAGTTAAAACAATCAAACAAAAATTAAAAGACAAACTACACTCATAATAGAAAATATTTGAATAAATTTTACAGTTAAAACATAAATACAAATAAAAATGTATAAATGCAAAAAGATATGAAATATAATCATTAAACAGATGATAAGACACATTAATTATGATAAGCAATCAAAGATATTAAAAATCTACCAGATGTTTTGTTGACTTTGAATGTAAAATAATTTTATCATATAAATACAATCATAGGATAATATAAAATTGACTGTTTGCAATATCATATGACATTACTATTCTTCATAAATAATTCTGATTTGAACATAATAATATGAAATTATAATTGAATAAATCATCGTAACACATCTACTGAAACTTGACAATTTAAATTAAATCACTTTGGGTTATGGTTAAAGTAAAACCAATTAAACGTAGTAAATAATATTAAAAGATTTTTATAGCTAAGGCAAGTATTATGAATTAACATTACAAGCTAACGGTGTTTCCCAAACCTTTATTCAGACTTTTAACAAATTTTCAATTGTTACACTACTATTAATTTACTATCAATTACATTCAATAATCATTTAACGTACATTGCATAAAACCTATATAATTATCAGTATCTTCCAGTTAATTTTCAATGTAAGATGATGATACTTTCCCAAGTGGTATGAATGCGAAGTCATGTCTCAGCAAGCCTTGAGTGATCTGCTGTACTGCCATCTAAAAAAAAGTAGTCGATTAAATAAATATAATAGTTGGAGAAACAATAATTATGATAAATAATAAAAGAAAGTACAAATCTACCAGATGTTTTTTTTCAATATGAAATACATATGAATTTTTAATATTTGTCTAAATTATCATATAAAAACACGTTTTATATTGTTTATGAAGTATAAGCTTAAGTGAAATTAATGAAAGTTAATAATAATAAATTAGAATTTCTTGCTTAATCTAATGGTCTTAGTATGATGACACTAACATGAGAATTGAGTGATTTATAAGCAGTAAAAATATGGATTTGTAATATTTGACTAAATTATCATATAAAAACACGTTTTATAATGTTTATGAAGTATAATCTTAAGTGAAATAATGAAAGATAATAATAATAAATTTGAATTTCTTGCTTAATCTAATGGTCTTAGTATGATGACACTAACATGAGAATTGAGTGATTTATAAGCAGTTAAAAATATGGATTTGTAATATTTGACTAAATTATCATATAAAAACACGTATTAAAGTGTTATGAAGTATAAGCTTTAATTAAATAAGTGAATGTAAAAAATAGAAAATTATAATTTCTTGCTTAATCTAATGGTCTGAGCTTGGAAACATTAACATGAGAATTAAGTGTTCTATAAGGAGTTAAAAATATGAATTTTTAATATTTGTCTAAATTATCATATAAAAACACGTATTAACTATTAAGGTGTTATTAAGTATAAGCTTTAATTAAATAAGTGAATGTAAAAAATAGAAAATTAGAATTTCTTGCTTAATCTAATGGTCTTAGCTTGAAAACATTAACATGAGAATTAAGTGTTCTATAAGGAGTTAAAAATATGAATTTTTAATATTTGTCTAAATTATCATATAAAAACACGTATTAAAGTGTTATTAAGTATAAGCTTTAATTAAATAAGTGAATGTAAAAAATAGAAAATTATAATTTCTTGCTTAATCTAATGGTCTTAGTATGATGACACTAACATGAGAATTGAGTGATTCATAAGCAGTTAAAAATATGAATTTGTAATTTTTGTCTAAATTATCATATAAAAACATGTTTTATAGTGTAAGTGAAGTAAAAGCTTAAATAAAATAATTGAAAGTTAATAATAGAAAATTAGAAATCTTTTATGAATCTAATGGTCAGAGTTTGATGACACTAACATGAGAATTAAGTGTTCTATAAGGAGTTAAAAATATGGATTTGTAATATTTGTCTAAATTATCATATAAAAACACGTATTAAGGTGTTTATGAAGTATAAGCTAAAGTGAAATTAATGAAACTAATAATAATAAATTATAATTTCTTGCTTAATCTAATGGTATGAGCTTGAAAACATTAACATGAGAATTGAGTGTTCTATAAGGAGTTAAAAATATGAATTTTTAATATTTGTCTAAATTATCATATAAAAACACGTATTAAGGTGTTTATGAAGTATAAGCTTAAGTGAAATTAATGAAAATTAATAATAGAAAATTTGTATAATTTTCTTAATCTAATGGTCAGAGTTTCTTGGCACTAACTTTTTGTTACACTAATGTTAATTTACTATCAATTACATTCGATAACCATTAAACGTACATTGCATAAAACCATTAATATTATCAGTATTTTCTAGTCCATTTTCCACGTAGGACATTGATACTTTCCGAAGTGGTAGAAATGTGAATTCATGTCTCAGGATGCATCGAGTGTTCTTTATACTGTCATCTGAAAAAATTTAGTAAGTTAAATTTGTAAAATAATTGGAGGATAAAATGTCACTACTACACACCATAAGGTGAACGAAAATCTTTTTATGACAACTAGTGTGTGGGAAACACTGAATAATTTAGAAGTTAAAACAATCAAACAAAAACTAAAAGACAAACTACACTCATAATAGAAAATATTTGAATAAATTTTACAGTTGAAACATAAATACAAATAAAAATGTATAAATGCAAAAAGATATGAAATATAATCATTAAACAGATGATAAGACACATTAATTATGATAAGCAATCAAAGATATTAAAAATCTACCAGATGTTTTGTTGAATTTGAATGTAAAATAATTTTATCATATAAATACAATCATAGGATAATATAAAATTGACTGTTTGCAATATCATATGACATTACTATTCTTCATAAATAATTCTGATTTGAACATAATAATATGAAATTATAATTGAATAAATCATCGTAACACATCTACTGAAACTTGACAATTTAAATTAAATCACTTTGGGTTATGGTTAAAGTAAAACCAATTAAACGTAGTAAATAATATTAAAAGATTTTTATAGCTAAGGCAAGTATTATGAATTAACATTACAAGCTAACGGTGTTTCCCAAACCTTTATTCAGACTTTTAACAAATTTTCAATTGTTACACTACTATTAATTTACTATCAATTACATACAATAATCATTTAACGTACATTGCATAAAACCTATATAATTATCAGTATCTTCCAGTTAATTTTCAATGTAAGATGATGATACTTTCCCAAGTGGTATGAATGCGAAGTCATGTCTCAGCAAGCCTTGAGTGATCTGCTGTACTGCCATCTAAAAAAAAGTAGTCGATTAAATAAATATAATAGTTGGAGAAACAATAATTATGATAAATAATAAAAGAAAGTACAAATCTACCAGATGTTTTTTTTTCAATATGAAATACATATGAATTTTTAATATTTGTCTAAATTATCATATAAAAACACGTTTTATATTGTTTATGAAGTATAAGCTTAAGTGAAATAATGAAAGATAATAATAATAAATTTGAATTTCTTGCTTAATCTAATGGTCAGAGTTTGATGACACTAACATGAGAATTAAGTGTTCTATAAGGAGTTAAAAATATGAATTTTTAATATTTGTCTAAATTATCATATAAAAACACGTATTAAGGTGTTTATGAAGTATAAGCTTAAGTGAAATTAATGAAAGTTAATAATAATAAATTATAATTTCTTGCTTAATCTAATGGTCTGAGCTTGAAAACATTAACATGAGAATTGAGTGTTCTATAAGGAGTTAAAAATATGAATTTTTAATATTTGTCTAAATTATCATATAAAAGCACGTATTAAAGTGTTATGAAGTATAAGCTTTAATTAAATAAGTGAATGTAAAAAATAGAAAATTAGAATTTCTTGCTTAATCTAATGGTCTGAGCTTGGAAACATTAACATGAGAATTAAGTGTTCTATAAGGAGTTAAAAATATGAATTTTTAATATTTGTCTAAATTATCATATAAAAACACGTATTAAGGTGTTTATGAAGTATAAGCTTAAGTGAAATTAATGAAAGTTAATAATAATAAATTATAATTTCTTGCTTAATCTAATGGTCTGAGCTTGAAAACATTAACATGAGAATTGAGTGTTCTATAAGTAGTTAAAAATATGAATTTGTAATATTTGACTAAATTATCATATAAAAACACGTATTAAGGTGTTTATGAAGTATAAGCTTAAGTGAAATTAATGAAAGTTAATAATAATAAATTATAATTTCTTGCGTAATCTAATGGTCTGAGCTTGAAAACATTAACATGAGAATTGAGTGTTCTATAAGGAGTAAAAAATATGAATTTTTAATATTTGTCTAAATTATCATATAAAAACACGTATTAAGGTGTTTATGAAGTATAAGCTAAAGTGAAATTAATGAAAGTTAATAATAATTAATTATAATTTCTTGCTTAATCTAATGGTATGAGCTTGAAAACATTAACATGAGAATTGAGTGTTCTATAAGGAGTTAAAAATATGAATTTTTAATATTTGTCTAAATTATCATATAAAAACACGTATTAAAGTGTTATTAAGTATAAGCTTTAATTAAATAAGTGAATGTAAAAAATAGAAAATTAGAATTTCTTGCTTAATCTAATGGTCTGAGCTTGAAAACATTAACATGAGAATTAAGTGTTCTATAAGGAGTTAAAAATATGAATTTTTAATATTTGTCTAAATTATCATATAAAAACTTGTATTAAGGTGTTTATGAAGTATAAGCTTAAGTGAAATTAATGAAAGTTAATAATAATAAATTATAATTTCTTGCTTAATCTAATGGTCTTAGTATGATGACACTAACATGAGAATTGAGTGATTAATAAGCAGTTAAAAATATGAATTTGTAATTTTTGTCTAAATTATCATATAAAAACATGTTTTATAGTGTAAGTGAAGTAAAAGCTTAAATTAAATAATTGAAAGTTAATAATAGAAAATTAGAAATCTTTTATGAATCTAATGGTCAGAGTTTGATGACACTAACATGAGAATTAAGTGTTCTATAAGGAGTTAAAAATATGAATTTTTAATATTTGTCTAAATTATCATATAAAAACACGTATTAAGGTGTTTATGAAGTATAAGCTTAAGTGAAATTAATGAAAGTTAATAATAATAAATTATAATTTCTTGCTTAATCTAATGGTCTGAGCTTGAAAACATTAACATGAGAATTGAGTGTTCTATAAGGAGTTAAAAATATGAATTTTTAATATTTGTCTAAATTATCATATAAAAACACGTATTAAAGTGTTATTAAGTATAAGCTTTAATTAAATAAGTGAATGTAAAAAATAGAAAATTAGAATTTCTTGCTTAATCTAATGGTCTGAGCTTGAAAACATTAACATGAGAATTAAGTGTTCTATAAGGAGTTAAAAATATGAATTTTTAATATTTGTCTAAATTATCATAATAAAACACGTATTAAGGTGTTTATGAAGTATAAGCTTAAGTGAAATTAATGAAAGTTAATAATAATAAATTATAATTTCTTGCTTAATCTAATGGTCTTAGTATGATGACACTAACATGAGAATTGAGTGATTAAGAAGCAGTTAAAAATATGAATTTGTAATTTTTGTCTAAATTATCATATAAAAACATGTTTTATAGTGTAAGTGAAGTAAAAGCTTAAATTAAATAATTGAAAGTTAATAATAGAAAATTAGAAATCTTTTATGAATCTAATGGTCAGAGTTTGATGACACTAACATGAGAATTAATTGTTCTATAAGGAGTTAAAAATATGAATTTTTAATATTTGTCTAAATTATCATATAAAAACACGTATTAAGGTGTTTATGAAGTATAAGCTTAAGTGAAATTAATGAAAATTAATAATAGAAAATTTGTATAATTTTCTTAATCTAATGGTCAGAGTTTCTTGGCACTAACTTTTAGTTACACTAATGTTAATTTACTATCAATTACATTCGATAGCCATTAAACGTACATTGCATAAAACCATTAATATTATCAGTATTTTCTAGTCCATTTTCCACGTAGGACATTGATACTTTCCGAAGTGGTAGAAATGTGAATTCATGTCTCAGCATGCATCGAGTGTTCTTTATACTGTCATCTGAAAAAATTTAGTAAGTTAAATTTGTAAAATAATTGGAGGATAAAATGTCACTACTACACACCATAAGGTGAACGAAAATCTTTTTATGACAACTAGTGTGTGGGAAACACTGAATAATTTAGAAGTTAAAACAATCAAACAAAAATTAAAAGACAAACTACACTCATAATAGAAAATATTTGAATAAATTTTACAGTTAAAACATAAATACAAATAAAAATGTATAAATGCAAAAAGATATGAAATATAATCATTAAACAGATGATAAGACACATTAATTATGATAAGCAATCAAAGATATTAAAAATCTACCAGATGTTTTGTTGACTTTGAATGTAAAATAATTTTATCATATAAATACAATCATAGGATAATATAAAATTGACTGTTTGCAATATCATATGACATTACTATTCTTCATAAATAATTCTGATTTGAACATAATAATATGAAATTATAATTGAATAAATCATCGTAACACATCTACTGAAACTTGACAATTTAAATTAAATCACTTTGGGTTATGGTTAAAGTAAAACCAATTAAACGTAGTAAATAATATTAAAAGATTTTTATAGCTAAGGCAAGTATTATGAATTAACATTACAAGCTAACGGTGTTTCCCAAACCTTTATTCAGACTTTTAACAAATTTTCAATTGTTACACTACTATTAATTTACTATCAATTACATTCAATAATCATTTAACGTACATTGCATAAAACCTATATAATTATCAGTATCTTCCAGTTAATTTTCAATGTAAGATGATGATACTTTCCCAAGTGGTATGAATGCGAAGTCATGTCTCAGCAAGCCTTGAGTGATCTGCTGTACTGCCATCTAAAAAAAAGTAGTCGATTAAATAAATATAATAGTTGGAGAAACAATAATTATGATAAATAATAAAAGAAAGTACAAATCTACCAGATGTTTTTTTTCAATATGAAATACATATGAATTTTTAATATTTGTCTAAATTATCATATAAAAACACGTTTTATATTGTTTATGAAGTATAAGCTTAAGTGAAATTAATGAAAGTTAATAATAATAAATTAGAATTTCTTGCTTAATCTAATGGTCTTAGTATGATGACACTAACATGAGAATTGAGTGATTTATAAGCAGTAAAAATATGGATTTGTAATATTTGACTAAATTATCATATAAAAACACGTTTTATAATGTTTATGAAGTATAATCTTAAGTGAAATAATGAAAGATAATAATAATAAATTTGAATTTCTTGCTTAATCTAATGGTCTTAGTATGATGACACTAACATGAGAATTGAGTGATTTATAAGCAGTTAAAAATATGAATTTTTAATATTTGTCTAAATTATCATATAAAAACACGTATTAAAGTGTTATTAAGTATAAGCTTTAATTAAATAAGTGAATGTAAAAAATAGAAAATTAGAATTTCTTGCTTAATCTAATGGTCTGAGCTTGAAAACATTAACATGAGAATTAAGTGTTCTATAAGGAGTTAAAAATATGAATTTTTAATATTTGTCTAAATTATCATATAAAAACACGTATTAAGGTGTTTATGAAGTATAAGCTTAAGTGAAATTAATGAAAGTTAATAATAATAAATTATAATTTCTTGCTTAATCTAATGGTCTGAGCTTGAAAACATTAACATGAGAATTGAGTGTTCTATAAGGAGTTAAAAATATGAATTTTTAATATTTGTCTAAATTATCATATAAAAGCACGTATTAAAGTGTTATGAAGTATAAGCTTTAATTAAATAAGTGAATGTAAAAAATAGAAAATTAGAATTTCTTGCTTAATCTAATGGTCTGAGCTTGGAAACATTAACATGAGAATTAAGTGTTCTATAAGGAGTTAAAAATATGAATTTTTAATATTTGTCTAAATTATCATATAAAAACACGTATTAAGGTGTTTATGAAGTATAAGCTTAAGTGAAATTAATGAAAGTTAATAATAATAAATTATAATTTCTTGCTTAATCTAATGGTCTGAGCTTGAAAACATTAACATGAGAATTGAGTGTTCTATAAGTAGTTAAAAATATGAATTTGTAATATTTGACTAAATTATCATATAAAAACACGTATTAAGGTGTTTATGAAGTATAAGCTTAAGTGAAATTAATGAAAGTTAATAATAATAAATTATAATTTCTTGCGTAATCTAATGGTCTGAGCTTGAAAACATTAACATGAGAATTGAGTGTTCTATAAGGAGTAAAAAATATGAATTTTTAATATTTGTCTAAATTATCATATAAAAACACGTATTAAGGTGTTTATGAAGTATAAGCTAAAGTGAAATTAATGAAAGTTAATAATAATTAATTATAATTTCTTGCTTAATCTAATGGTATGAGCTTGAAAACATTAACATGAGAATTGAGTGTTCTATAAGGAGTTAAAAATATGAATTTTTAATATTTGTCTAAATTATCATATAAAAACACGTATTAAAGTGTTATTAAGTATAAGCTTTAATTAAATAAGTGAATGTAAAAAATAGAAAATTAGAATTTCTTGCTTAATCTAATGGTCTGAGCTTGAAAACATTAACATGAGAATTAAGTGTTCTATAAGGAGTTAAAAATATGAATTTTTAATATTTGTCTAAATTATCATATAAAAACTTGTATTAAGGTGTTTATGAAGTATAAGCTTAAGTGAAATTAATGAAAGTTAATAATAATAAATTATAATTTCTTGCTTAATCTAATGGTCTTAGTATGATGACACTAACATGAGAATTGAGTGATTAATAAGCAGTTAAAAATATGAATTTGTAATTTTTGTCTAAATTATCATATAAAAACATGTTTTATAGTGTAAGTGAAGTAAAAGCTTAAATTAAATAATTGAAAGTTAATAATAGAAAATTAGAAATCTTTTATGAATCTAATGGTCAGAGTTTGATGACACTAACATGAGAATTAAGTGTTCTATAAGGAGTTAAAAATATGAATTTTTAATATTTGTCTAAATTATCATATAAAAACACGTATTAAGGTGTTTATGAAGTATAAGCTTAAGTGAAATTAATGAAAGTTAATAATAATAAATTATAATTTCTTGCTTAATCTAATGGTCTAAGCTTGAAAACATTAACATGAGAATTGAGTGTTCTATAAGGAGTTAAAAATATGAATTTTTAATATTTGTCTAAATTATCATAATAAAACACGTATTAAGGTGTTTATGAAGTATAGCTTAAGTGAAATTAATGAAAGTTAATAATAATAAATTATAATTTCTTGCTTAATCTAATGGTCTTAGTATGATGACACTAACATGAGAATTGAGTGATTAAGAAGCAGTTAAAAATATGAATTTGTAATTTTTGTCTAAATTATCATATAAAAACATGTTTTATAGTGTAAGTGAAGTAAAAGCTTAAATTAAATAATTGAAAGTTAATAATAGAAAATTAGAAATCTTTTATGAATCTAATGGTCAGAGTTTGATGACACTAACATGAGAATTAAGTGTTCTATAAGTAGTTAAAAATATGAATTTGTAATATTTGACTAAATTATCATATAAAAACACGTATTAAGGTGTTTATGAAGTATAAGCTTAAGTGAAATTAATGAAAGTTAATAATAATAAATTATAATTTCTTGCGTAATCTAATGGTCTGAGCTTGAAAACATTAACATGAGAATTGAGTGTTCTATAAGGAGTAAAAAATATGAATTTTTAATATTTGTCTAAATTATCATATAAAAACACGTATTAAGGTGTTTATGAAGTATAATCTTAAGTGAAATAATGAAAGATAATAATAATAAATTTTAATTTCTTGCTTAATCTAATGGTCAGAGTTTGATAACACTAACATGAGAATTAAGTGTTCTATAAGGAGTTAAAAATATGAATTTTTAATATTTGTCTAAATTATCATATAAAAACACGTATTAAGGTGTTTATGAAGTATAAGCTAAAGTGAAATTAATGAAAGTTAATAATAATAAATTATAATTTCTTGCTTAATCTAATGGTATGAGCTTGAAAACATTAACATGAGAATTGAGTGTTCTATAAGTAGTTAAAAATATGAATTTGTAATATTTGACTAAATTATCTTATAAATACACGTTTTAAGGTGTTATTAAGTTTAAGCTTTAATTAAATAAGTGAATGTAAAAAATAGAAAATTATAATTTCTTGCTTAATCTAATGGTCTGAGCTTGGAAACATTAACATGAGAATTAAGTGTTCTATAAGGAGTTAAAAATATGAATTTTTAATATTTGTCTAAATTATCATATAAAAACACGTATTAAGGTGTTTATGAAGTATAAGCTTAAGTGAAATTAATGAAAATTAATAATAGAAAATTTGTATAATTTTCTTAATCTAATGGTCAGAGTTTCTTGGCACTAACTTTTTGTTACACTAATGTTAATTTACTATCAATTACATTCGATAACCATTAAACGTACATTGCATAACACCATTAATATTATCAGTATTTTCTAGTCCATTTTCCACGTAGGACATTGATACTTTCCGAAGTGGTAGAAATGTGAATTCATGTCTCAGCATGCATCGAGTGTTCTTTATACTGTCATCTGAAAAAATTTAGTAAGTTAAATTTGTAAAATAATTGGAGGATAAAATGTCACTACTACACACCATAAGGTGAACGAAAATCTTTTTATGACAACTAGTGTGTGGGAAACACTGAATAATTTAGAAGTTAAAACAATCAAACAAAAACTAAAAGACAAACTACACTCATAATAGAAAATATTTGAATAAATTTTACAGTTGAAACATAAATACAAATAAAAATGTATAAATGCAAAAAGATATGAAATATATGGATTAAACAGATGATAAGACACATTAATTATGATAAGCAATCAAAGATATTAAAAATCTACCAGATGTTTTGTTGAATTTGAATGTAAAATAATTTTATCATATAAATAGAATCATAGGATAATATAAAATTGACTGTTTGCAATATCATATGACATTACTATTCTTCATAAATAATTCTGATTTGAACATAATAATATGAAATTATAATTGAATAAATCATCGTAACACATCTACTGAAACTTGACAATTTAAATTAAATCACTTTGGGTTATGGTTAAAGTAAAACCAATTAAACGTAGTAAATAATATTAAAAGATTTTTATAGCTAAGGCAAGTATTATGAATTAACATTACAAGCTAACGGTGTTTCCCAAACCTTTATTCAGACTTTTAACAAATTTTCAATTGTTACACTACTATTAATTTACTATCAATTACATTCAATAATCATTTAACGTAAATTGCATAAAACCTATATTATTATCAGTATCTTCCAGTTAATTTTCAATGTAAGATGATGATACTTTCCCAAGTGGTATGAATGCGAAGTCATGTCTCAGCAAGCCTTGAGTGATCTGCTGTACTGCCATCTAAAAAAAAGTAGTCGATTAAATAAATATAATAGTTGGAGAAACAATAATTATGATAAATAATAAAAGAAAGTACAAATCTACCAGATGTTTTTTTTCAATATGAAATACATATGAATTTTTAATATTTGTCTAAATTATCATATAAAAACACGTTTTATATTGTTTATGAAGTATAAGCTTAAGTGAAATTAATGAAAGTTAATAATAGAAAATTATAATTTCTTGCTTAATCTAATGGTCTGAGCTTGGAAACATTAACATGAGAATTAAGTGTTCTATAAGGAGTTAAAAATATGAATTTTTAATATTTGTCTAAATTATCATATAAAAACACGTATTAAGGTGTTTATGAAGTATAAGCTTAAGTGAAATTAATGAAAATTAATAATAGAAAATTTGTATAATTTTCTTAATCTAATGGTCAGAGTTTCTTGGCACTAACTTTTTGTTACACTAATGTTAATTTACTATCAATTACATTCGATAACCATTAAACGTACATTGCATAACACCATTAATATTATCAGTATTTTCTAGTCCATTTTCCACGTAGGACATTGATACTTTCCGAAGTGGTAGAAATGTGAATTCATGTCTCAGCATGCATCGAGTGTTCTTTATACTGTCATCTGAAAAAATTTAGTAAGTTAAATTTGTAAAATAATTGGAGGATAAAATGTCACTACTACACACCATAAGGTGAACGAAAATCTTTTTATGACAACTAGTGTGTGGGAAACACTGAATAATTTAGAAGTTAAAACAATCAAACAAAAACTAAAAGACAAACTACACTCATAATAGAAAATATTTGAATAAATTTTACAGTTGAAACATAAATACAAATAAAAATGTATAAATGCAAAAAGATATGAAATATATGGATTAAACAGATGATAAGACACATTAATTATGATAAGCAATCAAAGATATTAAAAATCTACCAGATGTTTTGTTGAATTTGAATGTAAAATAATTTTATCATATAAATAGAATCATAGGATAATATAAAATTGACTGTTTGCAATATCATATGACATTACTATTCTTCATAAATAATTCTGATTTGAACATAATAATATGAAATTATAATTGAATAAATCATCGTAACACATCTACTGAAACTTGACAATTTAAATTAAATCACTTTGGGTTATGGTTAAAGTAAAACCAATTAAACGTAGTAAATAATATTAAAAGATTTTTATAGCTAAGGCAAGTATTATGAATTAACATTACAAGCTAACGGTGTTTCCCAAACCTTTATTCAGACTTTTAACAAATTTTCAATTGTTACACTACTATTAATTTACTATCAATTACATTCAATAATCATTTAACGTAAATTGCATAAAACCTATATTATTATCAGTATCTTCCAGTTAATTTTCAATGTAAGATGATGATACTTTCCCAAGTGGTATGAATGCGAAGTCATGTCTCAGCAAGCCTTGAGTGATCTGCTGTACTGCCATCTAAAAAAAAGTAGTCGATTAAATAAATATAATAGTTGGAGAAACAATAATTATGATAAATAATAAAAGAAAGTACAAATCTACCAGATGTTTTTTTTCAATATGAAATACATATGAATTTTTAATATTTGTCTAAATTATCATATAAAAACACGTTTTATATTGTTTATGAAGTATAAGCTTAAGTGAAATTAATGAAAGTTAATAATAATAAATTAGAATTTCTTGCTTAATCTAATGGTCTTAGTATGATGACACTAACATGAGAATTGAGTGATTTATAAGCAGTTAAAAATATGGATTTGTAATATTTGACTAAATTATCATATAAAAACACGTTTTATAATGTTTATGAAGTATAATCTTAAGTGAAATAATGAAAGATAATAATAATAAATTAGAATTTCTTGCTTAATCTAATGGTCAGAGTTTGATGACACTAACATGAGAATTAAGTGTTCTATAAGGAGTTAAAAATATGAATTTTTAATATTTGTCTAAATTATCATATAAAAACACGTATTAAGGTGTTTATGAAGTATAAGCTTAAGTGAAATTAATGAAAGTTAATAATAATAAATTATAATTTCTTGCTTAATCTAATGGTCTGAGCTTGAAAACATTAACATGAGAATTGAGTGTTCTATAAGGAGTTAAAAATATGAATATTTAATATTTGTCTAAATTATCATATAAAAGCACGTATTAAAGTGTTATGAAGTATAAGCTTTAATTAAATAAGTGAATGTAAAAAATAGAAAATTATAATTTCTTGCTTAATCTAATGGTCTGAGCTTGGAAACATTAACATGAGAATTAAGTGTTCTATAAGGAGTTAAAAATATGAATTTTTAATATTTGTCTAAATTATCATATAAAAACACGTATTAAGGTGTTTATGAAGTATAAGCTTAAGTGAAATTAATGAAAGTTAATAATAATAAATTATAATTTCTTGCTTAATCTAATGGTCTTAGTATGATGACACTAACATGAGAATTGAGTGATTTACAAGCAGTTCAAAATATGGATTTGTAATATTTGACTAAATTATCATATAAAAACACGTTTTATAATGTTTATGAAGTATAATCTTAAGTGAAATAATGAAAGATAATAATAATAAATTAGAATTTCTTGCTTAATCTAATGGTCTTAGTATGATGACACTAACATGAGAATTGAGTGATTTATAAGCAGTTAAAAATATGGATTTGTAATATTTGACTAAATTATCATATAAAAACACGTTTTATAATGTTTATGAAGTATAATCTTAAGTGAAATAATGAAAGATAATAATAATAAATTAGAATTTCTTGCTTAATCTAATGGTCAGAGTTTGATGACACTAACATGAGAATTAAGTGTTCTATAAGGAGTTAAAAATATGAATTTTTAATATTTGTCTAAATTATCATATAAAAACACGTATTAAGGTGTTTATGAAGTATAAGCTTAAGTGAAATTAATAAAAGTTAATAATAATAAATTATAATTTCTTGCTTAATCTAATGGTCTGAGCTTGAAAACATTAACATGAGAATTGAGTGTTCTATAAGGAGTTAAAAATATGAATTTTTAATATTTGTCTAAATTATCATATAAAAACACGTATTAAGGTGTTTATGAAGTATAAGCTTAAGTGAAATTAATGAAAATTAATAATAGAAAATTTGTATAATTTTATTAATCTAATAGTCAGAGTTTCTTGGCACTAACTTTTTGTTACACTAATGTTAATTTACTATCAATTACATTCGATAACCATTAAACGTACATTGCATAACACCATTAATATTATCAGTATTTTCTAGTCCATTTTCCACGTAGGACATTGATACTTTCCGAAGTGGTAGAAATGTGAATTCATGTCTCAGCATGCATCGAGTGTTCTTTATACTGTCATCTGAAAAAATTTAGTAAGTTAAATTTGTAAAATAATTGGAGGATAAAATGTCACTACTACACACCATAAGGTGAACGAAAATCTTTTTATGACAACTAGTGTGTGGGAAACACTGAATAATTTAGAAGTTAAAACAATCAAACAAAAACTAAAAGACAAACTACACTCATAATAGAAAATATTTGAATAAATTTTACAGTTGAAACATAAATACAAATAAAAATGTATAAATGCAAAAAGATATGAAATATAATCATTAAACAGATGATAAGACACATTAATTATGATAAGCAATCAAAGATATTAAAAATCTACCAGATGTTTTGTTGAATTTGAATGTAAAATTATTTTATCATATAAATACAATCATAGGATAATATAAAATTGACTGTTTGCAATATCATATGACATTACTATTCTTCATAAATAATTCTGGTTTGAACATAATAATATGAAATTATAATTGAATAAATCATCGTAACACATCTACTGAAACTTGACAATTTAAATTAAATCACTTTGGGTTATGGTTAAAGTAAAACCAATTAAACGTAGTAAATAATATTAAATGATTTTTATAGCTAAGGCAAGTATTATGAATTAACATTACAAGCTAACGTTGTTTCCCAAACCTTTATTCAGACTTTTAACAAATTTTCAATTGTTACACTACTATTAATTTACTATCAATTACATTCAATAATCATTTAACGTACATTGCATAAAACCTATATAATTATCAGTATCTTCCAGTTAATTTTCAATGTAAGATGATGATACTTTCCCAAGTGGTATGAATGCGAAGTCATGTCTCAGCAAGCCTTGAGTGATCTGCTGTACTGCCATCTAAAAAAAAGTAGTCGATTAAATAAATATAATAGTTGGAGAAACAATAATTATGATAAATAATAAAAGAAAGTACAAATCTACCAGATGTTTTTTTTCAATATGAAATACATATGAATTTTTAATATTTGTCTAAATTATCATATAAAAACACGTTTTATATTGTTTATGAAGTATAAGCTTAAGTGAAATTAATGAAAGTTAATAATAATAAATTAGAATTTCTTGCTTAATCTAATGGTCTTAGTATGATGACACTAACATGAGAATTGAGTGATTTATAAGCAGTTAAAAATATGGATTTGTAATATTTGACTAAATTATCATATAAAAACATGTTTTATAATGTTTATGAAGTATAATCTTAAGTGAAATAATGAAAGATAATAATAATAAATTTGAATTTCTTGCTTAATCTAATGGTCAGAGTTTGATGACACTAACATGAGAATTAAGTGTTCTATAAGGAGTTAAAAATATGAATTTTTAATATTTGTCTAAATTATCATATAAAAACACGTATTAAGGTGTTTATGAAGTATAAGCTTAAGTGAAATTAATGAAAGTTAATAATAATAAATTATAATTTCTTGCTTAATCTAATGGTCTGAGCTTGAAAACATTAACATGAGAATTGAGTGTTCTATAAGGAGTTAAAAATATGAATTTTTAATATTTGTCTAAATTATCATATAAAAGCACGTATTAAAGTGTTATGAAGTATAAGCTTTAATTAAATAAGTGAATGTAAAAAATAGAAAATTAGAATTTCTTGCTTAATCTAATGGTCTGAGCTTGGAAACATTAACATGAGAATTAAGTGTTCTATAAGGAGTTAAAAATATGAATTTTTAATATTTGTCTAAATTATCATATAAAAACACGTATTAAGGTGTTTATGAAGTATAAGCTTAAGTGAAATTAATGAAAGTTAATAATAATAAATTATAATTTCTTGCTTAATCTAATGGTCTGAGCTTGAAAACATTAACATGAGAATTGAGTGTTCTATAAGGAGTAAAAAATATGAATTTTTAATATTTGTCTAAATTATCATATAAAAACACGTATTAAGGTGTTTATGAAGTATAAGCTAAAGTGAAATTAATGAAAGTTAATAATAATTAATTATAATTTCTTGCTTAATCTAATGGTATGAGCTTGAAAACATTAACATGAGAATTGAGTGTTCTATAAGGAGTTAAAGATATGAATTTTTAATATTTGTCTAAATTATCATATAAAAACATGTTTTATAGTGTAAGTGAAGTAAAAGCTTAAATTAAATAATTGAAAGTTAATAATAGAAAATTAGAAATCTTTTATGAATCTAATGGTCAGAGTTTGATGACACTAACATGAGAATTAAGTGTTCTATAAGGAGTTAAAAATATGAATTTTTAATATTTGTCTAAATTATCATATAAAAACACGTATTAAGGTGTTTATGAAGTATAAGCTTAAATGATATTAATGAAAATTAATAATAGAAAATTTGTATAATTTTCTTAATCTAATGGTCAGAGTTTCTTGGCACTAACTTTTTGTTACACTACTATTAATTTACTATCAATTACATTCAATAATCATTTAACGTACATTGCATAAAACCTATATAATTAAAAGTATCTTCCAGTTAATTTTCAATGCAAGATGATAATACGTCGATTAAATAAGTATAATAGTTGGAGAAACAATAATTATGATAAATAATAAAAGAAAGTACAAATCTACCAGATGTTTTTTGTCAATATGAAATACATATGAATTTTTAATATTTGTTTAAATTATCATATAAAAACACGTTTTATATTGTTTATGAAGTATAAGCTTAAGTGAAATTAATGAAAGTTAATAATAATAAATTAGAATTTCTTGCTTAATCTAATGGTCTTAGTATGATGACACTAACATGAGAATTGAGTGATTAATAAGCAGTTAAAAATATGAATTTGTAATTTTTGTTTAAATTATCATATAAAAACATGTTTTATAGTGTAAGTGAAGTAAAAGCTTAAATTAAATAATTGAAAGTTAATAATAGAAAATTAGAAATCTTTTATGAATCTAATGGTCAGAGTTTGATGACACTAACATGAGAATTGAGTGTTCTATAAGGAATTAAAAATATGAATTTGTAATATTTGACTAAATTATCTTATAAAAACACTTTTTAACGTGTTTATGAAGTATAAGCTAAAGTGAAATTAATGAAAGTTAATAATAATTAATTATAATTTCTTGCTTAATCTAATGGTCTGAGCTTGAATACATTAACATGAGAATTGAGTGTTCTATAAAGAGTTAAAATAATGAATTTTTAATATTTGTCTAAATTATCATATAAAAACACGTAGTAAGGTGTTTATGAAGTATAAGCTTAAATTAAATAATTGAAAGTTAATAATAGAAAATTAGAAATCTTTTATGAATCTAATGGTCTGAGCTTGAAAACATTAACATGAGAATTGAGTGTTCTATAAGCAGTTAAAAATATGAATTTGTAATATTTGACTAAATTATCTTATAAAAACACGTTTTAAGGTGTTATTAAGTATAAGCTTTAAGTAAATAATTGAATGTAAAAAATAGAAAATTAGAATTTCTTGCTTAATCTAATGGTCTTAGTATGATGACACTTACATGAGAATTGAGTGATTTATAAGTAGTGAAAAATATGAATTTGTAATATTTGACTAAATTATCCTATAAAAACATGTTTTATAGTGTTTACGAATTATAAGCTTAAATGATATTAATGAAAATTAATAATAGAAAATTTGTATAATTTTCTTAATCTAATGGTCAGAGTTTCTTGGCACTAACTTTTTGTTACACTAATGTTAATTTACTATCAATTACATTCGATAACCATTAAACGTACATTGCATAAAACCATTAATATTATCAGTATTTTCTAGTCCATTTTCCACGTTGGACATTGATACTTTCCGAAGTGGTAGAAATGTGAATTCATGTCTCAGCATGCATCGAGTGTTCTTTATACTGCCATCTGAAAAAATTTAGTCAGTTAAATTTGTAAAATAATTGGAGGATAAAATGTCACTACAACACACCATAAGGTGAACGAAAATCTTTTTATGACAACTAGTGTGTGGGAAACATTGAATAATTTAGAATTTAAAACAATCAAACAAATCTAAAAGACAAACTACACTCATAATAGAAAATATTTGAAAAAATTTTAGTTCAAACATAAATACAAATAAAAATGTATAAATGCAAAAAGATATGAAATATAATCATTAAACAGATGATAAGACACATTAATTATGATAAGCAATCAAAGACATTAAAAATCTACCAGATGTTTTGTTGAATTTGAATGTAAAATAATTTTATCATATAAATACAATCATAGGATAATATAAAATTGACTGTTTGCAATATCATATGACATTACTATTCTTCATAAATAATTCTGATTTGAACATAATAATATGATATTATAATTGAATAAATCATCGTAACACATCTAATGAAACTTGACAATTTAAATTAAATCACTTTGGGTTATGGTTAAAGTAAAACCAATTAATGAAATAAATGTAGTAAATAATATTAAAAGATTTTTATAGCTAAGGCAAGTATTATGAATTAAAATTGACACTAACATGAGAATTGAGTGATTAATAAGCAGTTAAAAATATGAATTTGTAATTTTTGTCTAAATTATCATATAAAAACATGTTTTATAGTTTTACGTTTTTTAGTATCATCTTAATTGAAATATATTAAAGTTGGTAATGTTAAATAAGAATTATTTACTTAATCTAATGGTCTGGATTTCATGACACTAAGTTTTTGTTATTCTACAATTATGTTGCTATCAATCCTCCATACCTCCATTAATTCGTACTTTACATAAAACTATTATTGTTATCAGTATTGTGTAGTGACTAGACTCTAGTCCATTTTCAACGTAGGATGTTGTCACTTTCTCATGTGTTAGAAATAGTAATTCATGTCTTTTTTTTTGATCCCCGTAACCAGTTTCATAATTTGTATGCTTTTGATTTGTCGAGAAACCGTTATTAAGGATTTTTAAACGTCGTACTTAGGTCGGACGATTTTTGAAAACCCAAAATTTGAAATAACTAATTTTTGGAAAAATGAAAATCTGTTACTGGTTTACAATTACTTGTAGAAAACTTTAACTCCTGTGATAAATTGTCTTTGGACCTCCAGGTGACCTAGAAAACGCGAATGAAAATTGAAAATTTCGAAAAATGAAAATTCTCGTTTACGAAGTGTTTTACGGGAAAACCGTGAGCGATAGGACGAAAGTCATAAGACATAAAATTGATCCCCATAACCAGCTTCATAATTTGTATGCTTTTGATTTGTCGAGAAACCGTTATTAAGGATTTTTAAACGTCGTACTTAGGTCGGACGATTTTTGAAAACCCAAAATTTGAAATAACTAATTTTTGGAAAAATGAAAATCTGTTACTGGTTTACAATTACTTGTAGAAAACTTTAACTCCTGTGATAAATTGTCTTTGGACCTCCAGGTGACCTAGAAAACGCGAATGAAAATTGAAAATTTCGAAAAATGAAAATTCTCGTTTACGATGTGTTTTACGGGAAAACCGTGAGCGATAGGACGAAAGTCGTAAGATATAAAATTGATCCCCATAACCAGTTTCATAATTTGTATGCTTTTGATTTGTCGAGAAACCGTTATTAAGGATTTTTAAACGTCGTACTTAGGTCGGACGATTTTTGAAAACCCAAAATTTGAAATAACTAGTTTTTGGAAAAATGGAAAACTGATTCTGGTTTACAATTACATGTAGAACACTTTAACTCCTGTTATAAAATGTCGTTGGACCACCAGGTGACCTAGGAAACGCGAATGAAAATTATGAAACTGGTTATGGGGATCAATTTTATGTCTTACGACTTTCGTCCTATCGCTCACGGTTTTCCCGTAAAACACATCGTAAACGAGAATTTTCATTTTTCGAAATTTTCAATTTTCATTCGCGTTTCCTAGGTCACATGGTGGTCCAACGACAATTTATCACAGGAGTTAAAGTGTTCTACATGTAATTGTAAACCAGAATCAGTTTTTCATTTTTCCAAAAACTAGTTATTTCAAATTTTAGGTTTTCAAAAATCGTCCGACCTAAGTACGACGTTTAAAAATCCTTAATAACGGTTTCTCGACAAATCAAAAGCATACAAATTATGAAACTGGTTATGGGGATCAATTTTATGTTAACACTAAATTCTCATGTTAATGTTTTCATGCTCAGACCATTAGATTAAGCAAGAAATTATAATTTATTATTATTAACATTCATTAATTTCACTTTAGCTTATACTTTATAAACACCTTAAAACGTATTTTTATAAGATAATTTAGTCAAATATTACAAATTCATATTTTTAATTCCTTATAGAACACTCAATTCTCATGTTAGTGTCATCAAACTCTGACCATTAGATTCATAAAAGATTTCTAATTTTCTATTATTAACTTTCAATTATTTAATTTAAGCTTTTACTTCACTTACACTATAAAACATGTTTTTATATGATAATTTAAACAAAAATTACAAATTCATATTTTTAACTTCTCATGTTAGTTTCAAATTGAGTTTCATAGTCATCAAACTCTGACCATTAGATTCATAAAAGATTTCTAATTTATGGAGGTAGTGACGTCATTTATGGACTTTTTAAGGAATTTTATGAATTTTCACTGATTTTTAATGTAGTTAATGACGATTTTTAAAGATTTTTCACGAATTATATAGATTTTCACCACTTTTTAATGTAGTTAATGACGATTTTTAATGATTTTTCACGAATTTTATGGATTTTTACCACTTTTTAATGTAGTTAATGACGATTTTTAATGATTTTTCACGAATTTTATGGATTTTTACCACATTTTAATGTAGTTAATGACGATTTTTAATGATTTTTCACGAATTTTATGGATTTTCACCACTTTTTAATGTAGTTAATGACGATTTTTAATGATTTTTCACGAATTTTATGGATTTTTACCACTTTTTAATGTACTAATTGAGTATTTTAATGATTTTTGAGGGTATTTTATGGAGGTAGTGACGTCATTTATGGACTTTTTAATGAATTTTATGGATTTTTACCACATATTAATGTAGTTAATGACGATTTTTAATGATTTTTCACAAATTATATGGATTTTCACCACTTTTTAATGTAGTTAATGACAATTTTTAATGATTTTTCACGAATTTTATGGATTTTTACCACTTTTTAATGTAGTTAATGACGATTTTTAATGATTTTTCAAGAATTTTATGGATTTTCACCACTTTTTAAAGTAATTAATGACGATTTTTAAACATTTTTCACGAATTATATGGAGTTTCACCACTTTTTAATGTAGTTAATGACGATTTTTAATGATTTTTCACGAATTTTATGGATTTTTACCACTTTCTAATGTAGTTAATGACGTTTTTTAAAGATTTTTCACGAATTTTATGGATTTTTACCACTTTTTAATGTACTAATTGAGTATCTTTAATGATTTTTGAGGGTATTTTATGGAGGTAGTGACGTCATTTATGGACTTTTTAAGGAATTTTATGAATTTTCACCGATTTTTAATGTAGTTAATGACGTTTTTTAAAGATTTTTCACGAATTATTTAGATTTTCACCACTTTTTAATGTAGTTAATGACGATTTTTAATGATTTTTCACGAATTTTATGGACTTTTACCACTTTTTAATGTAGTTAATGACGATTTTTAATGATTTTTCACGAATTTTATGGATTTTTACCACTTTTTAATGTACTAATTGAGTATCTTTAATGATTTTTGAGGGTATTTTATGGAGGTAGTGACGTCATTTATGTACTTTTTAAGGAATTTTATGGATTTTTCACAAATTATATGGATTTTCACCACTTTTTAATGTAGTTAATGACAATTTTTAATGATTTTTCACGAATTTTATGGATTTTTACCACTTTTTAATGTAGTTAATGACGATTTTTAATGATTTTTCACGAATTTTATGGATTTTTACCACTTTTTAATGTAGTTAATGACGATTTTTAATGATTTTTCAAGAATTCTATGGATTTTCACCACTTTTTATGTAATTAATGACGATTTTTAAAGATTTTTCACGAATTATATGGAGTTTTACCACTTTTTAATGTAGTTAATGACGATTTTTAATGATTTTTCACGAATTTTATGGATTTTTACCACTTTTAAATGTAGTTAATGACGATTTTTAATGATTTTTCACGAATTTTATGGATTTTTACCACTTTTTAATGTAGTTAATGACGATTTTTAATGATTTTTCACGAATTTTATGGATTTTTACAACTTTTTAATGTACTAATTGAGTATCTTTAATGATTTTTGAGGGTATTTTATGGAGTTAGTGACGTCATATCTGGACTTTTTAAGGTATTTTATGAATTTACACCGTTTTTTAATGTAGTTAATGACGATTTTTAAAGATTTTTCACGAATTATATAGATTTTCACCACTTTTTAATGTAGTTAATGACGAATTTAATGATTTTTCATGAATTTTATGGATTTTTTACCACTTTTTAATGTAGTTAATGACGATTTTTTAATGATTTTTCACGAATTTTATGGATTTTTTACCACTTTTTAATGTACTAATTGAGTATTTTAATGATTTTTGAGGGTATTTTATGGATGTAGTGACGTCATTTATGGACTTTTTAAGGAATTTTATGGATTTTTACCACATTTTAATGTAGTTAATGACGATTTTTAATGATTTTTTACGAATTTTATGGATTTTTACCACTTATTAATGTAGTTAATGACGATTTTTAATGATTTTTCACGAATTTTATTGATTTTCACCACTTTTTAATGTAGTTAATGACGATTTTTAATGATTTTTCACGAATTTTATGGATTTTTACCACTTTTTAATGTACTAATTGAGTATTTTAATGATTTTTGAGGGTATTTTATGGATGTAGTGACGTCATTTATGGACTTTTTAAGGAATTTTATGGATTTTTACCACTTTTTAATGTAGTTATTGACGATTTTTAATGATGTTTCACGAATTTTATGGATTTTTCACCACTTTTTAATGTAGTTAATGAAGATTTTTAATGATTTTTCACGAATTTTATGGATTTTTACCACTTTTTAATGTACTAATTGAGTATTTAAATGATTTTTGAGGGTATTTTATGGATGTAGTGACGTCATTTATGGACTTTTTAAGGAATTTTATGGATTTTTACCACTTTTTAATGTAGTTAATGACGATTTTTAATGATGTTTCACGAATTTTATGGATTTTCACCACTTTTTAATGTAATTAATGACGATTTTTAATGATTTTTCACGAATTTTATGGATTTTTACCACTTTTTAATGTACTAATTGAGTATTTTAATGATTTTTGAGGGTATTTTATGGATGTAGTGACGTCATTTATGGACTTTTTAAGGAATTTTATGGATTTTTACCACTTTTTAATGTAGTTAATGACGATTTTTAAAGATTTTTCACGAATTATATAGATTTTCACCACTTTTTAATGTAGTTAATGACGAATTTAATGATTTTTCACGAATTTTATGGATTTTTACCACTTTTTAATGTAGTTAATGACGATTTTTAATGATTTTTCACGAATTTTATGGATTTTTACCACTTTTTAATGTAGTTAATGACGATTTTTAATGATTTTTCATGAATTTTATGGATTTTTACCACTTTTTAATGTACTAATTGAGTATCTTTAATGATTTTTGAGGGTATTTTATGGAGTTAGTGACGTCATATCTGGACTTTTTAAGGTATTTTATGAATTTACACCGTTTTTTAATGTAATTACTGACGATTTTTAAAGATTTTTCACGAATTATATAGATTTTCACCACTTTTTAATGTAGTTAATGACGAATTTAATGATTTTTCATGAATTTTATGGATTTTTTACCACTTTTTAATGTACTAATTGAGTATTTTAATGATTTTTGAGGGTATTTTATGGATGTAGTGACGTCATTTATGGACTTTTTAAGGAATTTTATGGATTTTTACCACTTTTTAATGTAGTTAATGACGATTTTTAATGATGTTTCACGAATTTTATGGATTTTCACCCCTTTTTATGTAGTTAAAGACGATTTTTAATGATTTTTTCACGAATTTTATGGATTTTTTACCACTTTTTAATGTAGTTAATGACGATTTTTAATGATTTTTCACGAATTTTATGGATTTTTAACACTTTTTAATGTACTAATTGAGTATTTTAATGATTTTTGAGGGTATTTTTTGGATGTAGTGACGTCATTTATGGACTTTTTAAGGAATTTTATGGATTTTTTACCACATTTTAATGTAGTTAATGACGATTTTTAATGATTTTTCACGAATTTTATGGATTTTTACCACTTTTTAATGTAGTTAATAACGATTTTTAATGATTTTTCACGAATTTTATTGATTTTCACCACTTTTTAATGTAGTTAATGACGATTTTTAATGATTTTTCACGAATTTTATGGATTTTTACCACTTTTTAATGTAGTTAATGACGATTTTTAATGATTTTTCACGAATTTTATGGATTTTTACCACTTTTTAATGTACTAATTGAGTATTTTAATGATTTTTGAGGGTATTTTATGGATGTAGTGACGTCATTTATGGACTTTTTAAGGAATTTTATGGATTTTTACCACTTTTTAATGTAGTAATTGACGATTTTTAATGATGTTTCACGAATTTTTATGGATTTTCACCACTTTTTAATGTAGTTAATGAAGATTTTTAATGATTTTTCACGAATTTTATGGATTTTTACCACTTTTTAATGTACTAATTGAGTATCTTAAATGATTTTTGAGGGTATTTTATGGATGTAGTGACGTCATTTATGGACTTTTTAAGGAATTTTATGGATTTTTTACCACTTTTTTAATGTAGTTAATGACGATTTTTTAATGATGTTTCACGAATTTTATGGATTTTCACCACTTTTTAATGTAATTAATGACGATTTTTAATGATTTTTCACGAATTTTATGGATTTTTACCACTTTTTAATGTACTAATTGAGTATTTTAATGATTTTTGAGGGTATTTTATGGATGTAGTGACGTCATTTATGGACTTTTTAAGGAATTTTTATGGATTTTTACCACTTTTTAATGTAGTTAATGACGATTTTTAAAGATTTTTCACGAATTATATAGATTTTCACCACTTTTTAATGTAGGTTAATGACGAATTTAATGATTTTTCACGAATTTTTATGGATTTTTACCACTTTTTAATGTAGTTAATGACGATTTTTAATGATTTTTCACGAATTTTATGGATTTTTTACCACTTTTTTAATGTAGTTAATGACGATTTTTAATGATTTTTCATGAATTTTATGGATTTTTACCACTTTTTAATGTACTAATTGAGTATCTTTAATGATTTTTGAGGGTATTTTATGGAGTTAGTGACGTCATATCTGGACTTTTTAAGGTATTTTATGAATTTACACCGTTTTTTTAATGTAGTTACTGACGATTTTTAAAGATTTTTCACGAATTATATAGGATTTTCCACCACTTTTTAATGTAGTTAATGACGAATTTAATGATTTTTCATGAATTTTATGGATTTTTACCACTTTTTAATGTACTAATTGAGTATTTAAATGATTTTTGAGGGTATTTTATGGATGTAGTGACGTCATTTATGGACTTTTTAAGGAATTTTATGGATTTTTACCACTTTTTAATGTAGTTAATGACGATTTTTAATGATGTTTCACGAATTTTATGGATTTTCTCACCCCTTTTTATGTAGTTAAAGACGATTTTTAATGATTTTTCACGAATTTTATGGATTTTATACCACTTTTTAATGTAGTTAATGACGATTTTTAATGATTTTTCACGAATTTTATGGATTTTTTACCACTTTTTTAATGTACTAATTGAGTATTTAAATGATTTTTTGAGGGTATTTTATGGATGTAGTGACGTCATTTATGGACTTTTTAAGGAATTTTATGGATTTTTACCACTTTTTTAATGTAGTTAATGACGATTTTTAATGATTTTTCACGAATTTTATGGATTATTTACAACTTTTTAATGTACTAATTGAGTATCTTTAATGATTTTTGAGGGTATTTTATGGAGTTAGTGACGTCATATCTGGACTTTTTAAGGTATTTTATGAATTTACACCGTTTTTAAATGTAGTTAATGACGATTTTTAAAGATTTTTCACGAATTATATAGATTTTCACCACTTTTTAATGTAGTTAATGACGAATTTAATGATTTTTCATGAATTTTATGGATTTTTACCACTTTTTAATGTAGTTAATGACGATTTTTAATGATTTATCACGAATTTTATTGATTTTCACCACTTTTTAATGTAGTTAATGACGATTTTTAATGATTTTTCACGAATTTTATGGATTTTTTACCACTTTTTAATGTAGTTAATGACGATTTTTAATGATTTTTCACGAATTTTATGGATTTTTACCACTTTTTAATGTAGTTAATGACGATTTTTAATGATGTTTCACGAATTTTATGGATTTTCACCACTTTTTAATGTAGTTAATGACGATTTTTAATGATTTTTCACGAATTTTATGGATTTTTACCACTTTTTAATGTACTAATTGAGTATTTTAATGATTTTTGAGGGTATTTTATGGATGTAGTGACGTCATTTATGGACTTTTTAAGGAATTTTATGGATTTTTTACCACTTTTTAATGTAGTTAATGATGATTTTTAATGATTTTTCACGAATATTATGGATTTTCACCACTTTTTAATGTAGTTAATGACGATTTTTTAATGACTTTTTTACGAATTTTATGGATTTTTACCACTTTTTAATGTACTAATTGAGTATTTTAATGATTTTTGAGGGTATTTTATGGATGTAGTGACGTCATTTATGGACTTTTTAAGGAATTTTATGGATTTTTAACCACTTTTTAATGTAGTTATTGACGATTTTTAATGATGTTTCACGAATTTTATGGATTTTCACCACTTTTTAATGTAGTTAATGAAGATTTTTAATGATTTTTCACGAATTTTATGGATTTTTTACCACTTTTTAATGTACTAATTGAGTATTTAAATGATTTTTGAGGGTATTTTATGGATGTAGTGACGTCATTTATGGACTTTTTAAGGAATTTTATGGATTTTTACCACTTTTTAATGTAGTTAATGACGATTTTTAATGATGTTTCACGAATTTTATGGATTTTCACCACTTTTTAATGTAGTTAATGACGATTTTTAATGATTTTTCACGAATTTTATGGATTTTTACCACTTTTTTAATGTACTAATTGAGTATTTTAATGATTTTTGAGGGTATTTTATGGATGTAGTGACGTCATTTATGGACTTTTTAAGGAATTTTATGGATTTTTACCACTTTTTAATGTAGTTAATGACGATTTTAAAGATTTTTTCACGAATTATATAGATTTTCACCACTTTTTAATGTAGTTAATGACGAATTTAATGATTTTTCACGAATTTTATGGATTTTTACCACTTTTTAATGTAGTTAATGACGATTTTTAATGATTTTTTCACGAATTTTTATGGATTTTTTACCACTTTTTAATGTAGTTAATGACGATTTTTAATGATTTTTCATGAATTTTATGGATTTTAACCACTTTTTAATGTACTAATTGAGTATCTTTAATGATTTTTGAGGGTATTTTATGGAGTTAGTGACGTCATATTCTGGACTTTTTAAGGTATTTTAATGAATTTTAACACCGTTTTTTAATGTAGTTAATGACGATTTTTAAAGATTTTTCACGAATTATATAGATTTTCACCACTTTTTAATGTAGTTAATGACGAATTTAATGATTTTTCATGAATTTTATGGATTTTTTACCACTTTTTAATGTAGTTAATGACGATTTTTAATGATTTTTTCATGAATTTTATGGATTTTTACCACTTTTTAATGTACTAATTGAGTATCTTTAATGATTTTTGAGGGTATTTTATGGAGTTAGTGACGTCATATCTGGACTTTTTAAGGTATTTTATGAATTTACACCCGTTTTTTAATGTAGTTACTGACGATTTTTAAAGATTTTTTCACGAATTATATAGATTTATCACCACTTTTTAATGTAGTTAATGACGAATTTAATGATTTTTCATGAATTTTATGGATTTTTACCACTTTTTAATGTACCTAATTGAGTATTTTAATGATTTTTGAGGGTATTTTATGGATGTAGGTGACGTCATTTATGGACTTTTTAAGGAATTTTATGGATTTTTTACCACTTTTTAATGTAGTTAATGACGATTTTTAATGATGTTTCACGAATTTTATGGATTTTCACACCCCTTTTTTATGTAGTTAAAAGACGATTTTTTAATGATTTTTCACGAATTTTATGGATTTTTACCACTTTTTAATGTAGTTAATGACGATTTTTAATGATTTTTTCACGAATTTTATGGATTTTTACCACTTTTTTAATGTACTAATTGAGTATTTTAATGATTTTTGAGGGTATTTTATGGATGTAGTGACGTCATTTATGGACTTTTTAAGGAATTTTATGGATTTTTACCACATTTTTAATGTAGTTAATGACGATTTTTAATGATTTGTCACGAATTTTATGGATTTTTACCACTTTTTAATGTAGTTAATGACGATTTTTAATGATTTTTTCACGAATTTTATGGATTTTTTACAACTTTTTAATGTACTAATTGAGTATCTTTAATGATTTTTGAGGGTATTTTATGGAGTTAGTGACGTCATATCTGGAGCTTTTTAAGGTATTTTATGAATTTACACCCGTTTTTAAATGTAGTTAATGACGATTTTTAAAGATTTTTCACGAATTATATAGATTTTCACCACTTTTTAATGTAGTAAATGACGGAATTTAATGATTTTTCATGAATTTTATGGATTTTTACCACTTTTTAATGTAGTTAATGACGATTTTTAATGATTTATCACGAATTTTATTGATTTTCACCACTTTTTTAATGTAGTTAATGACGATTTTTAATGATTTTTCACGAATTTTATGGATTTTTACCACTTTTTAATGTAGTTAATGACGATTTTTAATGATTTTTCACGAATTTTATGGATTTTTTACCACTTTTTAATGTAGTTAATGACGATTTTTAATGATGTTTCACGAATTTTATGGATTTTCACCACTTTTTAATGTAGTTAATGACGATTTTTAATGATTTTTCACGAATTTTATGGATTTTTACCACTTTTTTAATGTACTAATTGAGTATTTTAATGATTTTTGAGGGTATATTATGGATGTAGTGACGTCATTTATGAGATTTTTTAAGGAATTTTATGGATTTTTACCACTTTTTAATGTAGTTAATGATGATTTTTAATGATTTTTCACGAATATTATGGATTTTTCACCACTTTTTAATGTAGTTAATGACGATTTTTAATGATTTTTCACGAATTTTATGGATTTTTACCACTTTTTTAATGTACTAATTGAGTATTTTAATGATTTTTGAGGGTATTTTATGGATGTAGTGACGTCATTTATGGACTTTTTAAGGAATTTTATGGATTTTTACCACTTTTTAATGTAGTTATTGACGAATTTTTAATGATGTTTCACGAATTTTATGGATTTTCACCACTTTTTAATGTAGTTAATGAAGATTTTTTAATGATTTTTCACGAATTTTATGGATTTTTACCACTTTTTAATGTACTAATTGAGTATTTAAATGATTTTTGAGGGTATTTTATGGATGTAGTGACGTCATTTATGGACTTTTTTAGGAATTTTATGGATTTTTTACCACTTTTTAATGTAGTTAATGACGATTTTTAATGATGTTTCACGAATTTTATGGATTTTTCACCACTTTTTTAATGTAGTTAATGACGATTTTTAATGATTTTTCACGAATTTTATGGATTTTTTACCACTTTTTAATGTACTAATTGAGTATTTTAATGATTTTTGAGGGGTATTTTATTGGATGTAGTGACGTCATTTATGGTCTTTTTAAGGAATTTTATGGATTTTTTACCACTTTTTAATGTAGTTAATGACGATTTTTTAAAGATTTTTCACGAATTATATAGATTTTCACACCACTTTTTTAATGTAGTTAATGACGAATTTAATGATTTTTTCACGAATTTTATGGATTTTTACCACTTTTTAATGTAGTTAATGACGATTTTTAATGATTTTTCACGAATTTTATGGATTTTTACCACTTTTTAATGTAGTTAATGACGATTTTTAATGATTTTTCATGAATTTTATGGATTTTTACCACTTTTTAATGTACTAATTGAGTATCTTTAATGATTTTTGAGGGTATTTTATGGAGTTAGTGACGTCATATCTGGACTTTTTAAGGTATTTTATGAATTTACACCGTTTTTTAATGTAGTTAATGACGATTTTTAAAGATTTTTCACGAATTATATAGATTTTCACCACTTTTTAATGTAGTTAATGACGAAATTAATGATTTTTCCATGAATTTTATGGATTTTTACCACTTTTTGATGTACTAATTGAGTATTTTAATGATTTTTGAGGGTATTTTATGGATGTAGTGACGTCATTTATGGACTTTTTAAGGAATTTTATGGATTTTTACCACTTTTTAATGTAGTTAATGACGATTTTTAATGATGTTTCACGAATTTTATGGATTTTCACCCATTTTTTATGTAGTTAAAGACGATTTTTAATGATTTTTCACGAATTTTATGGATTTTTACCACTTTTTAATGTAGTTAATGACGATTTTTAATGATTTTTCACGAATTTTATGGATTTTTACCACTTTTTAATGTACTAATTGAGTATTTTAATGATTTTTGAGGGTATTTTATGGATTGTAGTGACGTCATTTATGGACTTTTTAAGGAATTTTATGGATTTTTACCACTTTTTAATGTAGTTAATGATGATTTTTAATGATTTTTCACGAATATTATGGATTTTCACCACTTTTTAATGTAGTTAATGACGATTTTTAATGATTTTTCACGAATTTTATGGATTTTTACCACTTTTTAATGTACTAATTGAGTATTTTAATGATTTTTGAGGGTATTTTATGGATGTAGTGACGTCATTTATGGACTTTTTAAGGAATTTTATGGATTTTTACCACTTTTTTAATGTAGTTATTGACGATTTTTAATGATGTTTCACGAATTTTATGGATTTTCACCACTTTTTAATGTAGTTAATGAGATTTTTAATGATTTTTCACGAATTTTATGGATTTTTTACCACTTTTTAATGTACTAATTGAGTATTTAAATGATTTTTGAGGGTATTTTATGGATGTAGTGACGTCATTTATGGACTTTTTAAGGAATTTTATGGATTTTTACCACTTTTTTAATGTAGTTAATGACGATTTTTAATGATGTTTCACGAATTTTATGGATTTTCAACCACTTTTTAATGTAGTTAATGACGATTTTTAATGATTTTTCACAGAATTTTATGGATTTTTACCACTTTTTAATGTACTAATTGATTATTTTAATGATTTTTGAGGGTATTTTATGGATGTAGTGACGTCATTTATGGACTTTTTAAGGAAATTTTATGGATTTTTACCACTTTTTAATGTAGTTATATGACGATTTTTAAAGATTTTTCACGAATTATATAGATTTTCACCACTTTTTAATGTAGTTAATGACGAATTTAATGATTTTTCACGAATTTTATGGATTTTTACCACTTTTTAATGTAGTTAATGGACGATTTTTAATGATTTTTCACGAATTTTATGGATTTTTTACCACTTTTTAATGTAGTTAATGACGATTTTTAATGATTTTTCATGAATTTTATGGATTTTTACCACTTTTTAATGTACTAATTGAGTATCTTTAATGATTTTTGAGGGTATTTTATGGAGTTAGTGACGTCATATCTGGACTTTTTTAAGGTATTTTATGAATTTTACACCGTTTTTTAATGTAGTTAATGACGATTTTTAAAGATTTTCACGAATTATATAGATTTTCACCACTTTTTAATGTAGTTAATGACGAATTTAATGATTTTTCATGAATTTTATGGATTTTTTACCACTTTTTAATGTACTAATTGAGTATTTTAATGATTTTTGAGGGTATTTTTATGGATGTAGTGACGTCATTTATGGACTTTTTTAAGGAATTTTATGGATTTTTACCACTTTTTAATGTAGTTAATGACGATTTTTAATGATGTTTCACGAATTTTATGGATTTTCACCCATTTTTATGTAGTTAAAGACGATTTTTAATGATTTTTCACGAATTTTATGGATTTTTACCACTTTTTAATGTAGTTAATGACGATTTTTAATGATTTTTCACGAATTTTTATGGATTTTTTACCACTTTTTAATGTAGTTAATGACGATTTTTAATGATGTTTCACGAATTTTTATGGATTTTCACACCACTTTTTAATGTAGTTAATGACGATTTTTAATGATTTTTCACGAATTTTATGGATTTTTACCACTTTTTAATGTACTTATTGAGTATTTTAATGATTTTTGAGGGTATTTTATGGATGTAGTGACGTCATTTATGGACTTTTTTAAGGAATTTTATGGATTTTTACCACTTTTTAATGTAGTTAATGATGATTTTTAATGATTTTTCACGAATATTATGGATTTTCACCACTTTTTAATGTAGTTAATGACGATTTTTAATGATTTTTCACGAATTTTATGGATTTTTACCACTTTTTTAATGTACTAATTGAGTATTTTAATGATTTTTTGAGGGTATTTTATGGATGTAGTGACGTCATTTATGGACTTTTTAAGGAATTTTATGGATTTTTACCACTTTTTTAATGTAGTTATTGACGATTTTTTAATGATGTTTCACGAATTTTATGGATTTTCACCACTTTTTAATGTAGTTAATGAAGATTTTTAATGATTTTTCACGAATTTTATGGATTTTTACCACTTTTTAATGTACTAATTGAGTATTTAAATGATTTTTGAGGGTATTTTATGGATGTAGTGACGTCATTTATGGACTTTTTTAAGGAATTTTATGGATTTTTACCACTTTTTAATGTAGTTAATGACGATTTTTAAAGATTTTTCACGAATTATATAGATTTTCACCACTTTTTAATGTAGTTAATGACGAATTTAATGATTTTTCACGAATTTTATGGATTTTTACCACTTTTTTAATGTAGTTAATGACGATTTTTTAATGATTTTTCACGAATTTTATGGATTTTTTACCACTTTTTAATGTAGTTAATGACGATTTTTTAATGATTTTTCATGAATTTTATGATTTTTACCACTTTTTAATGTACTAATTGAGTATCTTTAATGATTTTTGAGGGTATTTTATGGAGTTAGTGACGTCATATCTGGACTTTTTAAGGTATTTTATGAATTTACACCGTTTTTTAATGTAGTTAATGACGATTTTTAAAGATTTTTCACGAATTATATAGATTTTCACCACTTTTTAATGTAGTTAATGACGATTTTTAATGATTTTTCACGAATTTTATGGATTTTTACCACTTTTTTAATGTAGTTAATGACGATTTTTAATGATTTTTTCATGAATTTTATGGATTTTTACCCACTTTTTAATGTACTAATTGAGTATCTTTAATGATTTTTGAGGGTATTTTATGGAGTTAGTGACGTCATATCTGGACTTTTTAAGGTATTTTATGAATTTACACCGTTTTTTAATGTAGTTAATGACGATTTTTAAAGATTTTTCACGAATTATATAGATTTTCACCACTTTTTTAATGTAGTTAATGACGAATTTAATGATTTTTCATGAATTTTATGGATTTTTACCACTTTTTAATGTACTAATTGAGTATTTTAATGATTTTTGAGGGTATTTTTATGGATGTAGTGACGTCATTTATGGGACTTTTTAAGGAATTTTATGGATTTTTACCACTTTTTAATGTAGTTAATGACGATTTTTAATGATGTTTCACGAATTTTATGGATTTTCACCCCTTTTTATGTAGTTAAAGACGATTTTTAATGATTTTTTTCACGAATTTTATGGATTTTATACCACTTTTTAATGTAGTTAATGAAGATTTTTAATGATTTTTTCACGAATTTTATGGATTTTTACCACTTTTTAATGTACTAATTGAGTATTTTAATGATTTTTGAGGGTATTTTTTGGATGTAGTGACGTCATTTATGGACTTTTTAAGGAATTTTTATGGATTTTTTACCACATTTTAATGTAGTTAATGACGATTTTTAATGATTTTTCACGAATTTTATGGATTTTTACCACTTTTTAATGTAGTTTATGACGATTTTTAATGATTTTTCACGAATTTTATTGATTTTCACCACTTTTTAATGTAGTTAATGACGATTTTTAATGATTTTTCACGAATTTTATGGATTTTTTACCACTTTTTAATGTAGTTAATGACGATTTTTAATGATTTTTCACGAATTTTATGGATTTTTTACCACTTTTTAATGTACTAAATTGAGTATTTTAATGATTTTTGAGGGTATTTTATGGATGTAGTGACGTCATTTATGGACTTTTTAAGGAATTTTATGAATTTTTTACCACATTTTAATGTAGTTAATGACGATTTTTAATGATTTTTCACGAATTA